>NC_087185.1:15131663-15139163 GCF_035594125.1 Scylla paramamosain
GTGAGAGGTGGAGGAAAGTAATGAGGAGCAGCAGCGGCCGTCCTCTGATTGGAAAACGGATGAGACCACGAGGGCGAGGCAAGGAAAGAAACACAAGAAACAAGACAGAACGCCCACAGTACATCACACGTGGGAGGAAACATACATCATACCACGGGGAGAAAAAATACCCTCAGCTCAACAAAAAATATACGAAAATACTTGAACAGAAAAGAAAAGAAGAGGAAGAAGATTTTCAGAGTAAGTAAGAGACGTGAGATGAGTTTGGGAAAAATGGAAACGTTTGTAAGCGAGATTAATTCAATACACGAAAATACTTGAAGAAGAGGAAGGAGGAAGGAGGAAGAGGAAGGAAGAGGAAAAGGAAGAGGAAGATGAATTTTCAGAGAAAGTAGGACTTGGAAAAGATGAGTTTTGGAAAATGTAATAGTTAAGAAGCTACGATACTTCAAGAGAAAATGAAGAGGAAGATGACATTCAAAGTAGAAGACGTTCAAGATCAGTTAGGGGAAATTTAATAGTTTAAAAGCCAGAGGGATTTAATACACGTGTGCTGTACATTAGAATATGAAAGAGAGCAAAAATTCATGACGTAAAACAAAAATTTAAGAGCAAAGCATTTTTAGTTACAAGAATAATCAAGACCACAAGTTTATTCCATTTTCCAGTGATCATTCTTCTTACCTAATAAGCATACAACAGTAATTACACTAAAATAACAAATATTAAACCTGCTGAAAATTAATGACAGAAACTTAGAGATGAAATGGTAACGTTAACATAGAAATGCTCATACATAAAGCACTGTTACAGATTAAAGGACGTTGAAAGATAATAAAATGCCGGTAAAAAAGAAAGCAGAAGAGGACGAAGTAGGGAAAGAAATACAGAAAAGTGAACACTAAGTGAAACAAATGGGAGAACAAGAACATGAAAGAAAACGAAAAAATGTTACCAGTTCAGGAAGAAAACGGCGGAAGAAAAGAACAATACCAGGAACAAGAAGAAAAGAGAAGCAGGAACCGATAACAAAAAGAAAGACACCAAGAGAACAAGAAAAGAAATCATTCAAGAAACAATACAGCGACAAGACGAACAAAGAAAGAGAAAGTAAGTGAAAAGAAAAAAGAAGAAGAAGAAGAAGAAGAAGAAGAGGCGGGGAGCTGCGAAAGACACAAACAACACAAAACAGCTGCAGTACATCACAGGACGGAAAAAAAGAGAGGAAAAAAAAAGAAAACAGCGGCAACGCGATCAAAGATTTCCACTTGGTACGAGAACACCTGACGAGGAAATGAAGAGGAAAACGGAAAATCCCTTTAAGAGTTTGTAAGGAAATGTGCTGGAAAATTACCATGAAAAATAAGTGTCTTTAAGGAAAATATGATACTTAAGTAGCCGAAGGAATGTAGATTAATTAGGAGAAAAATAAGAGGAAAGAAACGGAAAAAAGAAGGAGAGCTTGTGTTAAGTAGCCGAAGGAACGTAGATTAATTAAAAAGAACAGTAAGAGGAAAGAAATAGGAAAAAAAAAGGAAAAAAAAACACTCAGACAAACGAAAAGAAGCTCATGAACAGAAAAGAATGAAAGAAATTTTATGACGACGGGAAGAAAATAAAGAAGAACAAAACGAACAAGAATATAAAAAACGAACGAAAAACCAGTGCCGAGAAGAAAAAGAAAAACCAGAGAAGGAGAACGAGAGAAAAGACGATAGGTGAGGACAAGAACACAAGAAAGAATGCAAGAAACAATACAACGACAGAGCGAAGAAGCAGAACGCGAAAAAGAAAAAGGAGGAGGAGAAGGAGAAGAAGAAATCCTTTGCGTTACCTGAAGAAGGGAAGGAAGGTGAGGGTAGGAAAGATTCATCTGTCGTGGGGAGATGAAGTATGCAGGTGAAAGGTGAACTAGTGAGCCCTTACTGTGGAGATGAAAGGGGAGAGGGATGCTGCGTGGAATTATTTTACCCCGTTAGTGAGGTGAGTGAAGGAGAGAGAGAGAGAGAGAGAGAGAGAGAGAGAGAGTAGAAAGGAGTGAAGGTAACAGGAAAGGGAGATTGGAGATCAAGAGTGGGAAGATAAAAGGGAAGATGAGAGTGTTAGAAGATTAAGAGAGAGAGAGAGAGAGAGAGAGAGAGAGAGAGAGAGAGAGAGAGAGAGAGAGAGAGATGATAAGACAGACAGATAAGTAGACAGACAGACAGGCAGAGTAACAGACAGACAAACAGACAGACAGACAATAAGACGGACATACAAACAAGCAGACAGATAAACAGACAGACAGACAGACAGCAGGTAGACGAACAGACAGCCAATAAGACAGGTAAACAGATTGACAGACAGACAGACAGACAATAGGAGAACAAACAGATAAAAAAAAATCATATATACAGAGAGATAGAAAAAAAAGGAAAGACGTAGAGAGGAGTGAAAGATAATGAAAGGTGAAAAAATCATCAGTGAATTAGATGAAGAGGGGGGAAGAGAGAGATAGCAAATATTAACAAGAAAAGAGAACAATGAGAGAAATGAGAGGAGGGGAGAATGAGAGAGAGAAAAAAACATAATTAGGGTACGAGAAAAGAGAGGAAACCTTGAGAGAGAGAGAGAGAGATGGAGAGAGGAGAGAGAGGAGAGGAGAGAGAGAGAGGGAGAGGAGAGGAGAGAGAGAGAGGAGAGAGAGAGAGAGAGGGGGGGGGGGCTTACGCATACATTTTTTTTTCATTTACAAAGAGAAAAAGTAAATTATTCATTTTTGCAACTAAAAGAACAGCGTGCGGTTTTTTTTTTTTTACTTTTTTTTTCAGTGGTTTTCATGGCAGCGTACTGTGCCTTCATTTAAAAACACCAGGGGTCTTCATTAAGTGTCCCTTGAAGACGCAGAGACAGGAGGAGGAGGAGGAGGAGGAGGGAGAGGGGAGGGGTGGGGGAGGAGGGATGTACGCTGTAGTGTAGTTTAGTGTTGTCAGCATCAATGCCTCGCCCAAGGAACGTTTTTCTTCGTTACGTTAATCTTTTCCCTCTCTCTCTCTCTCTCTCTCTCATGCGCTGTGGCCGAGACGAGAACCCAATTAGCAAGGAAATTAAGCAGGAATTCTGTTGTTCGTCTTGAAGCCGCCACCACCACCACCACCACAACATCCCTCTCTCTTTCTCTCTTTCTCTCCCTCTCTCTCTTTGTGTTTGTGAGTGTGTGTTTGCGCGTGCGTGTGTGTGTGTGTGTGTGGTTATTTATCAGTATTTTGCAAGATTGGGTCAAGCTCGTAATATCCCTTTTTTTTTCTTTCTTTTTCATATCAAATTGTGATATCTTTCTTTAAATTTATATATATTTTGCACATGCATCTCTCTCTCTCTCTCTCTCTCTCTCTCTCTCTCTCTCTCTCTCTCTCTCTCTCTCTCTCTCTCTCTCTCTCTCTCTCTCTCTCTCTCTCTCTCTCTCTCTCTCTCCTTACTGTAATATAATCATAGATATTAGATACCGTATATTACCGATATAGACTGGCAGATCAGGTATCAAGGTGTGTGTGTGTGTGTGTGTGTGTGTGTGTGTGTGTGTGTGTGTATGTGTGTGTACTTCCTGGTATCAGTTTCTTCACTCTCGCTTCTCCCTTGCTCCTCCCCTCGACTTAGCAAAGATCCAGCTAGAGGATTACAAGGAAGGTCGAGAATACAATAGCAAAATACGGGAATCAAATAAAGGCAAGCCAGAAATCAAATTAATTACACCGCGATATGAGGCAACACGCTTCCTGGGAGAAAACGTCTGGTGGGATTAAACTGAAGGGGTCACTCGCGTAGAAATTGGGATGTACAGAAAGGTGGGATCTGTAATGTGCACTCTATAGTAGTGAGGAAATGAGATTATGGGACTGGAAAAGGAGGAAGAGGAGGAGGGAGGAATGAAGGAAGGAAAAGCACAGAGTTCGCCCCAGTGTTTGAAAAAAAAAAAAAAAAAAAGGAAAGGGAAAAAAAGGATGTTGGAAAAGAATGTATGAAAATGAATGAAGAATGAAAAAAATGTAGGTTGGATGCTTGAAACACACACTACACACACACACACACACACACACACACACACACACACACACACAACACACACACACACACACACACACACACACACACACACGTGAAAATTAAAACCTCACATCCCAAAACCTACCACTGTATAAAAAATAGTAATAATAATAGTAATACAAAAAACTTACCATATACTCGTACTTCCGATCCACCACCACCACCACCACCACCACCACATAAACCTAACACCACATGCCCTAACCTAAGCTAACTTAACCTAACCTAACCTAACCTAACCTAACCTAACCTAACCTAACTTAACCTAACCTAACCTAACCTAACCTAACCTAACCTAACCTAACCTAACCTAACCTAACTTAACCTAACCTAACCTAACCTAACCTAACCCAACCTAACCTAACCTAACCTAACCTAACCTAACCTAACCTAACCTAACCTAACTTAACCTAACCTAACCTAACCTAACCCAACCTAACCTAACCTAACCTAACTTAACCTAACCTAACCTAACCTAACCTAACCTAACCTAACCTAACCCAACCTAACCTAACCTAACCTAACCACCACATAAACCTAACACCACATGCCCTAACCTAAGCTAACTTAACCCAACCTAACCTAACCTAACCTAACCTAACCTAACTTAACCCAACCTAACCTAACCTAACCTAACCTAACCTAACCTAAGCTAACTTAACCCAACCTAACCTAACCTAACCTAACCTAACCTAACTTAACCTAACCTAACCTAACTTAACCTAACCTAATATAACCTAACCTAACTTAACCCAACCTAGCCTAACCTAACCCTAACCTAACCTAACCCAACCTAACCTAAACCTAACTTAACCCAACCTAACGTAACTTAACCCAAACCTAACCTGACCTAACCTAACCTAACCTAACTTAACCCAACCTAACGTAACTTAACCTAACCTAACCTAACCCAACCTAACGTAACCTAACCTAACTTAACCTAACCTAACCCAACCTAACTTAACCCAAAATAACCCAACCCAAATTCAAACTTAACCAACCCCAACCCAACATAACATAACCCTACTCAACCTAACCTAACCCAACCTAACTTAATCCTGACAACTCCTTGCAGCCGCAAAAGAAAAAAATGAAGGGAGAGAGAAAAAAAAAACTGTCTTTGGTTGAGCGAGCGAGTAAAGAAGAGCTTTTCCAATATTTGTCTTGCTCTAATATTTGTTTCTTTTGACTATCCAGAGGCGGTGAGGTGCCATTGCATAGGTGTGTGTGTGGCCAAGGGCATCTTCATCCTGGCGTGAGACCCTCCTTTCTATTACCTGTAGGGGGAGGAGGGGAGAGAGAGAGAAGAGAGAGAGAGGAGAGAGAGAGAGAGAGAGAGAGAGAGAGAGAGAGAGAGAGAGAGAGAGAGAGAGAGAGCATTTGTGTCAAAGTGAACTGCTCTTTGAACTAATATATATTTCAGTGACTCGTATGTGTGTGTGTGTGTGTGTGTGTGTGTGTGTGTGTGTGTGTGTGTGTGCGTGTGTGTGTGTGTGTGTGTGTTTTGGTGGTTGGTTTCGCTGTGTGTGTCTGTTTTGTGTGTGTGTCTATTTTGTCCCTTCCACTGATCATGTCTGTCTGTCTGTCTGTGTGTTTATCGGACTGTGTTCCTGCCTCTCTGTTTCTGTTTATGCTTCCAGTTGTCTGTCTGTTTGTGTGTCTATTCGTGTGTCTATCCCTGTTTTCCTCCGTATGTGAGGAGCGAAAGCTGATAACATGTTCTTTTTACACACACACACACACACACACACACACACACACACACACACACACACACACAACATGTTTTCTTTCATTGTTTGCGTGTTTCTTCGCATTTTTTCTTCTTTTCGTCGTGTCCTCGTCTCTTTCCTTCGTGCCTCAGTTGTCTTCAGTTGCCGGGCCTCGTGTGTGTGTGCCCGCGTCAGTTACCTCTCTTTGTCTTCGTCCGCAGTTTAATCTTTACTCAAGCTTCCCCCGCCTTTACAAACAATTCATTTCCCTTAGTAACTGAAGGTCTAACCACCTCTACTCACATGAAATTCTTTGCATATGTAGAAAAGAAAATATTTTCTACATTTTCCCTTAGTAACCGTACATCTAACCATTCATATTCATACATAAAATTCCTTTGCATACTCCTGTTTAGAAAAAAAATATTTGTATCATTTATTTTTCATCCATTGTCTATATAAAGGGATTGGTAAGGGAAAGATTTGTCACTCTCAGTTTAAATTCCTCCCCATTTTATTTTCAGTTATTTAGTACGTCTTTCTGAGCAGCTTCTCTTTACTTGCACTTGTCTTCTTTTGTCCCTAATAAGTGTGGATCCTGCTATTGTTTGCAGACGGTAGTTCCGCTTTGGAGTTATCAAGAAACCCGCCTTTTTTTAATAAAATGCAAATCTCGCTTCATAATACCAAACCTTTCTTTATCATCTCCACTTTGCTACTCTCTCTCTCTCTCTCTCTCTCTCTCTCTCTCTCTCTCTCTCTCTCTCTCTCTCTCTCTCTCTCTCTCTCTGGAATCAAGATCACAGCGTTGTTTCTAAACTTCTTTTTTGAGTTTTAAAATTCATTCTTTTTTCTTCATATTTTTTTCTTTTTTTTGCGTAATATTTGTTTCGCTTCCTTTGTGAGGTGTTCTTTTTTTACGTTTCTTTTGCTATAACTTTAATTTTCCTCTTTCTCTTTCTTTCATTTTTCCCTTCGTCTTTCTATTTCATCTTTTGTACGTGACTCTTTCATTTTACATTTTTCTCTCAAGTTTTATCTCCTCTCTGTCTTTTCCTTCTTTCCATCTTCTTTTTATTATTTACTTATTATATTACAGTTACTTTTTTCCTTACTTTTTCCTCTCTCTCTCTCTCTCTCTCTCTCTCTCTCTCTCTCTCTCTCTCTCTCTCTCTCTCTCTCTCTCTCTCTCTCTCTCTCTCTCTCTCTCTCTCTCTCTCTCTCTCTCCTCTTTCCCACACCATTCTCTCCTCCATCCCAGCTGATCCATCCTTCGTTCCTCACCACCACATTTATTCTCGATCCACCTCCTTCCTCTTGGTTATTCCCTCTTGCTTCCTCACTCACTGCACTTCCTCTTCTCCCGCCTCGTGTTCCTCTTTCCTCTCCTCCTCCTCCTCCTCCTCTTCCTCCTCCTCCTGCTCTACATCAGTATGCATGAGATCACAGTGAGCGGAATACAAGTGTGAGAATTCTTACGTCAGATTACAGTATGCATGAGGGTTAAATATTATATAAATTACTGTGCATTTCTCCTGCTCTGCGTCCCTCGCTCTTACTCTCCACCAGTATGATAATGTACGACTTCACTTGTAAGAGAGAGAGAGAGAGAGAGAGAGAGAGAGAGAGAGAGAGAGAGAGAGAGAGAGAGAGAGTCTGCCAACACATTTATCTGTCTATCAGTCCGTGTATCTGTCTGCATGTC
>NC_087185.1:15144163-15154163 GCF_035594125.1 Scylla paramamosain
GAGGAAGTGGAGATGGGCGAGAGAGAGAGAGAGAGAGAGAGAGAGAGAGAGAGAGAGAGAGAGGAGAGAGAGAGAGAGTAGGTGGGGATGAATGAAAAGAAGGAAGGAAGGATGGGATACAGCGTTGAGAAAGGGAAAGAAGTGAGAGAGAGAGAGAGAGAGAGAGAGAGAGAGAGAGAGAGAGGAGAGAGAGAGAGGAGAGAGAGAGAGAGAGAGAGAATGTAAAGGATGAAAATCAAGGAACGGGAAGATGGAGAAAGAGATAAAACATACAGAGAGGTAGAGAATAAAGAAGGAATAAAAAGATAGATAAAGAGAGGGAAAAGTAACAACCAATGAATGAAGGAAGAACAGAAACGGAAAACGAGAGAGAAGCAAAAGAATAAAAATAATGAAACTTAAAAAAAAAAAAAAAAGTGAAATACATAACAAAGAACGAAGAAACATTTTACAAAAGAAGCAAAGTTTGTATACGAGAAACGGAGACATTAAAGAACAAAGTATTATGTTGTGAAGGTGGGAAAAAGATTATATGGCGTCAGATCAAATGGAAGTAGTTGAAAATTTTTTGTTATCCTCTTGAAAAATTGAAATAGAATAAAGACGGGCGGGATTTGTACGACACGATCTTGTTCTCCGTTATTGCATTCTCTTCTCTTTGTCTCTCTCTTTCTCTCTCTCTCTCCTCTTGTTTCTCTTCTCCATTTTCTCTCCTCTTCTACTTTCTCTCCATTCTCTTCCATTTTCTTCCTCTCGTGTTTTGTTTTGTCTGTTTTGTCTTTTCTTCTCCATTTCTACGTTATTCTCTCCTTTTGTCTCTTCTCCATTTTTTCTCTCTCTTCCTATTTCCCTTTTTCTCTTCGCATTTCTCGATACAATTTCTTCTTTATCACTTTCATTTTTCTTTCCACTATCTCTCTCTCTCTCTCTCTCTCTCTCTCTCTCTCTTCTCTCTCTCTCTCTCTCTCTCTCTCTCTCTCTCTCTCTCTCTCTCTCTCTCTCTCTCTCTCTCTCTCTGTTTTGTTTTGTTTCCCATTCCATGTTTCTGTTTTTTCTTGCTTTGTTTTTTTTTTTTCCTCTCACTTCTCTCGCCCCACTTTTCCTTTATTACTTTCTCTTTCCTCTCTCCTTATTTGTCTCTCCTGTTTCGTTGTCCTCTTTTTTTTTCTTTTTACTTGTTTTGCTCTTTTTCTCTTGCTTTTGTTTTTCCGACTGTTATTTCCTTACGCTATACTCTCTCTCTCTCTCTCTCTCTCTCTCTCTCTCTCTCTCTCTCTCTCTCTCTCTCTCTCTCTCTCTCTCTCTCTCTCTCTCTCTCTCTCTCTCTCTCTCTCTCTCTCTCTCTGTCAAGAAACACCCTAATCTTGCCTCACACACACTCTGGGGAAAAAAAGATAATTGTTGGAAGGAAAAAACTGAAAATTTTCCTCCACGCGACGCTGCGATGTCTTCATTTTCCCTTCCTTGTTTCCACTTTCTCTTAGGATTTATTTTACTTATTTATTTGTCTGTTGCAGAGCTTGTGAAGATCAACACCAAGTCATTTGTATTTTTTAGGTTAGGTGATGTCAGGTAAGGTTAGGTTAGGTTAGATGATGTTAGGTTAGGTATTGTTAGGTTAATTAGTGTTAGGTTAGGTAAGGTTAGGTATTGTTAGGTTAGGTTACGTAATATTAGGTAAGGTTAGGTTAGGTAATATTAGGTAAGGTTAGGTTAGGTATTGTTAGGTTAGGTTAGGTAATGTCAGGTTAGGTTAGTTTAGCTAAGGTTAGGTAGTGTTAGATTAAGATTAATTTAGCTTAGGCTACATTCGGTTAAGTTAGATAAGGTTAAGTTAGATTAGGTTAGGTTAAGTTAGTTTAGGTTAAGTAGGTTACGTTAGCTTATGGTAAGTTATAGGTTAGCTTAGGTTAGGTAAAGTTAGTTTAGTTAGAGCAGGTTAGGTTAGAATAAATCAGTCCGGATTAGTTTAGATAAAGTTATGATAAATTAGGTTAGGTTAAGCTACTTTAGTTAGTTGGGTCAGGTCAGGCTAGGATAAGGATGTGATATGATAGGAGTATGATAGGATAAGTTAGGTAGGATAAGATAGATTAGTTGATATTAGGTTAAGTTAGATTTGGAAGCGTAATTAATTTAACCTAATTTATCATTACATTCTAAAAACAAGGATGGCTGTCTCTCTCTCTCTCTCTCTCTCTCTCTCTCTCTCTCTCTCTCTCTCTCTCTCTCTCTCTCTCTCTCTCTCTCTCTCTCTCTCTCTCTCTCTCTCTCTCTCTCTCCTCTCTCTCTCTCTCTCTCTCTCTCTCTCTCTCTCTGCCTTTGTTTTCCGTGCCACTGCAGCGCAAACTTGGAGATATTATGAAAGTTTGTGTTGATCTGAAGTGTACTCCAGTGGCGAGTAGGAGACCTTTCCCTTAAATTTTTGTTATCTGGTCTGGCGCTCGCGGGAAAGACTTTTGGAGAGAGGGCGTGGTGGTGGTGGTGGTGGTGGAGATAGTGGTGGTCGTTTTTGTAGTCGTTTATTGTCAGATTGGTAGTTTTTCGGGTTCTACTGGTCGTTGTGGTCGTTTTATGGTTGAATTTGTTTTCTATGGCTGTGTTGGTTCTTTTGTGGTCGTTTTATGGTCGTAGTGGTTGATTTTGTAGTGGTAAGTAGTAGTTTCTGTGGTCGTTGTGGTTGTTATTGTACTGATAGTAATATTTCTTTGGTTGTAATGGTCGTTTTAATGATTGTAGTGGTCGTTTCGTACTCGTAATAGTTTTTAGGTCCTAGTAGTCATTTTGGTGGTCGTAGTAGTAGTTTCTTGTGTTTTTATGGTCGTTTTTTTATGTTTTTTATGGTCGTTTTTGTAGCTGTAATGGCGTTTTGAAGTAATGGTAGTTTTTGTGATCATAGTGGTTGTTTTCGTGGTCGTAGTAGTAGTTTATTTGGTTGTAGTGGTAGTTGTTGTTGTAATGGTTGTTTTTTGTGGACTTGTTGGTTGTAATGTTTGTAGTCGCTTTTTTTTTTTTTTTTTTTTTTGTAGCTACAGTGGTAGTTTTGTGGTCGTAGTCTCTGAGGTCTCTGTAATATTTTGTTTATGATCTTAATGGTCGTTTGCTGGTTGTAATTATTGTCTTTATTGCCATGGTAGTCATTTTTTGTCGTAATGGTAGTCGTGTTTTTGTTTTTCTTTTTTTTTTTCAATACACGACCTTTCATTATGCAGGAGTCGTTCTTTGTTCACCTGCATTCACTGGTTCGTAAAATAATCAGCACAATCTTTTCTTCACACCGACAGAGGAAAGGCTTCAAATAAATAACTGTAACATGCATTGGCTGATTATAAAAAGCCTTGCGTGTGCACCTTTTCCTTCTGCTTCAGTGTCAGAAGACCATACACGTGTCCAAAGGTTTTTCGTCCCTCTAATGAGTATAAATTTTTTCCCCTCTTGTCAAACGGGAAGGAAAGGAACAGATCTTTCATGTTGAAATACTGGGAATATACAGAAATGTCAATTGGATGAAATAAAAAAGACTAGTTAATATAAATGTTTCCTCTTGTCATTTGGAGGAGAAAGGGGAAACAGACTTCTCACATTACTTAAAATATGGAGAATATACAGAATACTGCGAAATATGTAAAAAGTCGTCATTTAGCTTCGAATGTTCAACTATATCCTACAAAAAAGACCAATTAATAGTTTTGCCTTTCGTTATATGGAGAAGGAAGGAAACAGACTTTTTGTATCACTCGAAATATAGAGGATATACAGAAGAGTATGGAATATGTCGAAATAATGGGAATATACAGAATGCTTTTGTAAAATACCAGTTAATATAAGTTTTGTCTCTCGTCGTATGGGGAAGAAAGGAAACAGACTTTTCATATCACTTCAAATAGAGAATATACGAAAGGGTAGGGAATATGTAGAAAATAATACAGGTTAGATTGTTCTACTAGATTCTGCAAAAAAAAAATAATATCAGTTTTTCCTCCTCGCTACAAGGAAAAGAAAAACAAGATTCCTCATATCACTTGAAATAGAGAATATACGAAAGGGTAGGGAATATGTAGAAAATAATACAGGTTGGATTGTTCTACTAGATTCTGCAAAATAACAGTTAATATCAGTTTTTCCTCCTCGCCATAAGGAAAAGAAAAACAAAATTCCTCATATCACTTGAAGAGAATGTATAAAAATAAGGTTAGGTAATATATAGAAAATCATCATTTATCCTGGAATGTTCAACTAGATTCTGTAAAATACCACTTGATATCAATTTCTCCTCCTCGTCCAAAGAGGAAGAAAACAACAGACTTCTCATGTCACGCGAAATAGAGAAGATATACAGACACTTTGAATGTTCATCTAAATTCTGCAAGGTATTCAATTCCTCCTCCTCGTTGTAAGGTGAAGAAAAACAACAGATTTCTCATGTCGCTCGAAGTAATGCGAATATACTAAATGGCTCCTCGTCATTTCGCTGGGAATATTCAGCTAGATTCTACAAAATGCCTGATGTTAATTTTTTTTTTCCTCTTGTACTGAGAAGAAAAGCAAAATATTTATCATGTCGCTTTGAGTAGAAAGTGAGATTATACAGAATGGTAGAGGATATGCAGAAAACCGCCATTTAACGTGGGAAGTTGTACGAGACTGTGTGAAACCAGATGATAGGATTTTTTCACTCGTCGTACAGGGAAGCAAAGCAACAGGTTTCTCATGTCACTCAGAATAGAAAGGGAGGTTATACAGAAAGGTAGAAAATGTATATATAATCGTGATTTATTTATTTTTATTTATTTATTTTATTTTTTTATTTTTTTATGCAAGAGGGGCACTAGCCAAGGGCAACAAAAAGCACGAAAAAAAAAAAAAGCCCCACTGAGAGTGCCAGTCCCAAAGGCAAGGTCAAAAGGATCAAAGCAAAGTCAAAAGGATCAACGTAGCTTGGAATGTTCAACCAGATCCTGCGATGTACCAGAAATCGCCATATCGTTTAGAATATTCAACTATAAATTGTAGTAAATATTTAGTTATATCGTAGAAAATTATAGAAAATACTGAGAAAATCATCATATCGGTGGGAATATTCAACTAGATTCTGTAAAATACCACATAATTATGTACAAAATCGGCATATCGCCAACGAACATGCAACTATAGCTTATAGGAATTACGGTAAATATCAAATCAGATCATAGAATATATTGAGAAAATCGTCATATCACTGAGATTCTTCCAATTTATCGTGCAAAAAAAAAAAAAAAACAGAAAAATACTTATAAAAGCTTGGCATCAACAGGAACATTTAACTTCCACTGAAAATTTCCTTCTTGTTGTACGAGAAGGAAAGGAACAGGTCTCTCATGTCGAAATACTGCGAATATACAGAATGGTCTACTAGATTCTACAAAAAGAGACTGGTTAATATAAATGTTTCCCTCTCGTCGTGTGGAGAAACAAGGGAACAGATTTCTCGTACCACTCGAAATAGAGAGAATGCACAGAGGAATAGTGAAGATGCCGAAATCCTGGGAGACACATTGAAGATTGTGATATCGCTGAGAACAGTACACCCCATTAAGATCCCTTTTGCCCTTCTCTCCTCACACAGCGCCTGGCGGGGGAGCGTCCTTGTCAGCGGCAGCTCTCTTCACGTCTCCTCCACGCGTCTCTATCCTCGTAGGGTAAGTTCGGTTGTGCTTGTCTTAGGCTTAAGGACACAAGAAAGTAAGGGAAGCTGCAATAACTCGACAGGTGTTCACGTGGCAGTCTCTACATACCTATACCTGTCTATTTCCACCGACCAGCCTTATTTGTAAATAGATATTGGTTTATCCTCGATGATAATGATGATGATGGTAGTGGTGGCGGTGATGGTGGTGGTGGTTCTTGTTATGTTTGTCATGTGCAATTCCCTAATGATGCAGCAGTAACAACCTGATTACTGAGTCCTTTCCATTCATCTACCACTCTATTTGAGAACCAATTCCTTGTTATCTCTTTTTTAAATATAACTTTTGTCTCTCTTCTCTTTAGTACTTCTTCCACACCCTTCATCCACCTAATCCTGAGCCACCCCATTGTTCTTCCACCACGCATCCACTCATTTGTTCTTAGCGATAGGAAAAAATAGTGGATGGTGAAAGAAAGTAGGATAGATGGAGACCTAGCTGGGGTGTTGATAAGAAGTGATAGTGATGCGTATGACAAACGAGTAGCCGATGGAGAGAGAGAGAGAGAGAGAGAGAGAGAGAGAGAGAGAGAGAGAGAGAGAGGAGAGAGAGAGAGAGAGAGAGGTGGACTGGTATAGACGGGCAACCGAAAGAGATGATAAGAGGAAGTTGGAGAAGCCACTATTATGAAATGGATTATGATAATGATGATGATGAAGGTGGTGGTGGTGGTGGTGATGGTGATGGCGGAGATGGTGGTAGTGGTGATAGTGGTGGTGGTGGTGGTGGTGGTGGTAGTGGTGGTCTTTGCAACCTTTTCAATATTAACAAACCTTCAGGCTTACTTGACAAGAACCTTTTTTTTTTCGTTTCTTTTTTCTTTTCTTTTTTTTTTATTTGTTGGTGCAGAATTGTTGTGTGAGAGGGTGTCAAGAAAACATATCTTCACACCAACGTTTTCTTTTCATTTTTTTCACCCCCCACGGTTTGAGCTGCAGTACTGACGAGAACGTACAGAGGCTTTGACTTGCGCTCAGTTAGCGAATGTTTTCTCGAGATGGCGGCCGTCAGGTGGAGAATGATTCATGTGTACGTGGTGAACAGAATGCTGGAAGAGAAATGACAGCGGGAATGTAAGTGACGTTACGTTGAAATAAAAAAAATTGTGAATCGAACCTTACATTCGCACTGGGCTGTTTCATTTCACTACAATATTCTACACCAACTATATAAAGAAAATACGTGATTTCCAGATATTTTTCTTTGTGGGAGCCGTATAGATACTTATCCCCCGTGCTGATATGCTGTGCTTACGAGTACATTGTAGAAGGCACAGTGTGGATTAGAGAAAACTGTGTGGATGATAAAAGAGAGATGTAAATATCGGTTACTCTTGTTTTTTTTTTTTGTTTTTTTTGTTTTTTTTTGTGGTTCAGATCCTTATTGGTGAGGTAACGTGGTGTGGTGTGGCGATGATGTTATAAGCAGTGGAAAGGATCAGTCTAGCAATGCATTCTCCTGCTGGTGTGGTAATGTGGTGTGGTGTGGCGGTGGTGGTGTTACAAAAAGTAGCGGAAAGGATCAGTCAAGCTTTGCATTTCCCTTGTCGGACACGCCCTCCCAGTTGTGCTAATCCTCCGCGGGAACACACCGGCGTGCTCTTAGGGTCGAGGGAAGGGAAAGTATGAAGACTTAAGATCATTTAGCCGGAAGTCTCGAGTTTTGAAGACTGATAGATGAACGAACCCTTCTTAGTGTGAAAATGTGTTAGGGTGTTTGTTTATACCTACCTGTTTGTATTTTACCTGTATTTGTATTAGCTTTACCTGTATTTCGAATGGTCTGTATTTTACCTGTATTCGTATGTGTATTTGCTTTATCTGTATACGTATTTATCTTATCTGTATTTGTAATTACTTGTTTGTATGTTGCCTCTATTTTTTTTTACAGTATTGGGTGAAGCTTGTCATGCCGTGTCATGTAATAGGGAATTATATTTGGTTATGAATACTGAATGTTATTTGCACGCAACACTTCTGGTAATGCACTCTACTCTAGTGAGCTGCTCCGTGTGTGTGTGTGTGTGTGTGTGTGTGTGTGTGTGTGTGTGTGTGTGTGTTTCGTGACAGGAGTATCGCCACCGGGTTCCAACACACTCTCTCTCTCTCTCTCTCTCTCTCTCTCTCTCTCTCTCTCTCTCTCTCTCTCTCTCTCTCTCTCTCTCTCTCTCTCTCTCTCTCTTCCCCACTGCAGCCCGTCAGCACCTTTTTGAAATGCCTTTATTTTCCCGCTAGTCAATATGTCCTTCCCAAAAGGGCCGCAGTATTTCCTGCTTGGCATGCGGAACACGAGACACCGCCTTGCCTGAATATTTTTATGCCCTGGTGACAACGTAATTCCCTGTAAGTCAAGCGCGTTAGGTTGGCGGCTTGAGTATGGATGAGGTGCAGTGGGGATGAGGGTGGCGGGTCTCGTGGCGTTGTGGTGCAGTGGAGTGGGTGAAAGAATATTATCATTGTAGAATATAGTAGAGATGTTGCAACAGGGCCATGAAAACACCATTAAAATCCCTTGTATGGTTGAAGTGATGGAATAAAAAGATGGTATTTTGGTAGGGATGCTGCAGTAGAATCATGAAAACACTATTAAAGGTTCATGATTTAAGAATATAAGAAAATAAGGGAAGCTGCAAGAAGCCATCGGTCGTACATATACCCACATATTTCCACTTATCATCCCTATTCAAAAATTTGTCTTTTCCTCTTTTAATAAAGCTCCCTAATGACTCAACACTAATAACCTGATTACTGAGTACATTCCATTCATCTACCACTTTATTTGAGAACCAACTCCTTTCTCTTTCTTAAACCTATTTTTTTTAAACTTGTACCTATTATTTTATTACATCCTTATTACTGATACTAAGAATATAGGAACGTTTATGATTAGTACAAGAACTACCTAGTGTAAACCAAGTGGCCTTTTACAGTCTCCTTCTTTCTTATGTTCTTATGTTCTTATATGTTTGCAATTATAAAGGAATGTTATGGTCAGATATGGATGCTGCAATAGAATCTTGAAAACACTATTAAAAATCCTTATATATTTGCAGTGATGATATAAAGAATGTTACTATGATGAGATGCGGTTAAAATGATGTGGTTTGAATGATGTGGTGAGGTTCATGTGGCGCTGTGTGGTAAGGGAATGTGGTCTGAATGATATGATTGGGGTAGTGATAAGAATTTTTGTGAAGATGATGTAGTCAGGATGTCATGATCAGTGTGTAAGTATGTGGCCATTATTATGTGGTGTGATCGGGTCAGTGTGGTTAGGTGCGGTTGAGGCACATAGTCAGAATTATATGATGGGATTAGTGTGGCCAGATGTGGTGGCAGTTATGTGGTATGTGGTTTAGGAAAGTATGATTGTGAACTGTGGATGTGATAGCTGATGTGGCGTGTGGTATGACTGAAATGTGGCAAGGTATGGTCATGGCAGTGATAGAGATGATGGTTAGTGTGGTACGATCATTAACTGTGGCAAGAGGTGGCTGAAGTGACGCGGCCAAGATGCTGTGGTGGTGGTGGTGGTGGTGGTGTGGCAGGGTCGGGTGGTGTGGCTAGGTGTGGCCAGGTCGGAGCGAAGCAGAGCGTGAAGCAGAGCGATCAATAAGATGAAGGAGAGAGGGAGTGGTGGTGGTAATGGTGGTGGTGGTGGTTGTGGTGGTGATTTATCGCGGTGCTTTGGTGATGATGAGAGTAAAGATTAGAGAGTGGAGTGTAAGGGGAGAGTAGAGGTGGATGTGCGGTGAAGGTGGTGGCATGCGATTAATAATGACGAGTGAGGTGGGAAATTAATTTCTTGTGCTTTTACTTTGCATGTTGGGGAAGGTGAGTTATGGTGACGGGGAGTGAAAAAGTGACGTTATTATGCTCGTGGAAAGGTAAGCGTGGCAGTAATTCTTAAAAGGTGTGAAAAAAAGTGTTGATACTATAATATTTTTAACTAGAAGATGTAGAAAAGTCACGAAAACAGAAAAAAAAAAATATAGTATATTCTTAAGCAATTCAACGGCATATCTCCATCACCTTTCATTACTTTTAACTCTTTCACTGTTCAATGTAATAATTCACAGCACTAAAGGCAATGTATGAAATCTTTATAAGCACCGAGAAGAAAGAAAGGCATGAAAAGAATATATTTTGCAATTTCTAACCAGTGTATTGCTTGCAGGTTGGTGTAGAACGAGAACGAATTTACAAGGGTACCAGACAGTTGTGGGTGACTTAACAGGATCTAGTGGAAATTACAGGGCTTTCAAGAGTGTTTCC
>NC_087185.1:15156663-15176663 GCF_035594125.1 Scylla paramamosain
CGGTTCAGTTTTTTTTTTTATAATAGTCTTGTAATTATTCTCTCTCTCTCTCTCTCTCTCTCTCTCTCTCTCTCTCTCTCTCTCTCTCTCTCTCTCTCTCTCTCTCTCTCTCTCTCTCTCTCTCTCTCCAAGATAGTACTTCTACGGAAAATATAGGGAAGTTCGAGAGAAAAAGGCTATATTTCTGAGCCAAAGAAGCAGAGATCGGCCGCCTATCTGGGGTTCGCAGAGTCTTCTTTAGGGAATTATTTACTTGACTTTTCCTCCTTTTTTTCCCCCTATCCCTCGCACACTCTTGGGGATTTGTTTTCCTCCCTTTCCTCCGTCAAGTTTGCGTCTTTGCCAGAATCGTAACTCTTGACGCGGCTGAGTATCGTTGAGTCTTCTAGCGATGGTGATGAAGGGGAAGCGTTACAGGTGTTCATTGCCTCGCTCCTTCACGTGGATTGCACAAGTTTGGCCCTTAACTGGGGATTACGTACATAAGGGCTGCATATGGAGTGGTTATATAGATTTTTTAAGGTTTTTTTAGGTTATTAGAGTGTAAGATTATGATTTTTTTTATATTGTTATATTTGGTGTAGCTTTATTTATTTATTTATTTATTTTATTTATTTACTTTATTTATTTTTTATTTTTTTTGCCTAAGATTTAATTTGTAGATTTAATTTGTTTTATGCTATCGTGTTTTATTTATTTGTTTTTATTTTGTTTATATTTGTATGAGTTTCTTTTCTTTTTTTCTTTTTTTTTTTGTCTATTTTCTTTTATTTTTTAGTCCAGGATTCAATTTGAGGATTTAATTTCTTTTATGCCATCGTGTGATTATTTTTATCGTACTTGTATTTTTTTTCTTTTCTTTTTTTTTTTTTTTGTATTGTTAGTTTTCGGGAGTACGTATGTGGTATTTTAACTTTTTTTTTCGGGATATGTTTTATTTCTTCGCTTTTTTATTCTGTTTTAGTGTACGACTACGTATTTGAGGGTGTCACTTTAATGTTGTTTTATTGTTATTGTTATTGCTGTTCCTGTTGCTGTTGTTGTTGGTGTTGTTGTTAGTCTTGTTCTTCTGGTTGTTGTTATTATTAGCATTATTATTATTGTTGTTGTAATAGTCTTCGATCACATTTCTTATAGTTTTTTTTTTTTCTCTCTCTCTCTCTCTCTCTCTCTGAAGTTGAAGTTGACATTTCTTCTTGTAATTATTCAAATCGTGTGCGTGTACAGATGCTTTTTAATATTCTTTTCACTATCATCTTCCCTTCTGTTCTTAACTTTGCTCTGATTTTTACGTTTCTCTTTCAGGCACGTGCAGAAACTTTTGTATTAGTGACATTTACGGTGAATAGTGGGTGACACAGGCAGAGACACGTGGTAGAGGGGAAGAGAGAAGAGTCTGAACGTAATAGAATAGAAAATGTAATGAGACTGACTGACTGGGGAACTAATATATTTACACTTTTTGTATTCTGTTCGTGTTTTCTTTGTAGTGACGAAAGAAAACGGGAAGAGGATCACAGGAAGAAGCAAGAAAAAAAAATACATCCATAACAAAAGATAACTGGAAGAGAAAGTAACTTACCATTTTAAGAGAGAGAGAGAGAGAGAGAGAGAGAGAGAGAGAGAGAGAGAGAGAGAGAGAGAGAGAAAACATATCAGCTCTTTCAGTTTTAACTCAAAACTCATCACCAGAATTATCAAATGAAAAGAAAAAGAAAAAAAATAACACAGGAAAAATATACCAAGAGAGAGAGAGAGAGAGAGAGAGAGAGAGAGAGAAGGTTGTTAGCAGAATTATCTCATTGAAACTGGCATAACAAACCTTCGTGTGTACCTTTGCCTTGACTTCACTACCTCCCCCAGTCCCCCTGTGTGTCCCCAGTCGTGTGGTAATGCCTTGGACACAATTTAGACCCCCGCTAGAGTTTCCTGTGTGTCTCCCGTGTTGACTTTGTACTCAGCAGGTGCAAAGTGTGACAACTGGTTCCCCTTTGGCCCCAAGTTGTGTGCTCCTCGCCTCGCCCTCCCGTTGTGGCGCTGTGTACTTTGAAGGCAGTCCGTGAACTCTTGATGGCATTGTTATTGTTGTGTGTATATCTTGTGGAAGTGTTTATTTGTTTGTTTGTGTTTATTTGCTATTATTGTTGGTGTTGTTATAGTTTGTTTATTTTTTTTATTTCGTTTTCTTTACTTGTTTCATTCTGTTTATTCATTTTTTCTTATTTGTTTATTTTATAAGGTTTATTTGTTCGTTTATTTATTTATTTTTTTTCTATTAGTGTTCTGGACTTTATTTTTTATTTTATTTATTTATTTTTATTTATTTATTTATTTATTTTAATTTATTTTATTTTATTTATTTATTTATTTATTTATTTACTTATTTATTTATTTATTTATTTTTATTTTTTTTTTTTTTTTTGCGAGGGTTCTGGTCAAGTGCACAAAAATACTGGAAAATAGCCGATCAATATTATCGTTCTCCACAAAAAAATATATATATAGAAGATTCCATAAATTTGACCATTGTTATTCAAGTCATTTGCAATTATTGTTATTTTCTTTAAGGAATGTGTTAAGGTTGTATGTGATAGATAGATATATTGCTAAGTTAAATTAATGTGTTGATGGCGTATGGTAATAGTTGTTATTTACGTCATTATTAAGACAAAGAATTTTAACTTAACCAAACAATCTTAATTACTGACTACTAGGTTACTGGAAAAGAGACTGTTTCGTTCTAAAAGTGGGACGCTACTCCTTTTATTACTGTTTTAATGTGCTCTTGTTTGGAGATTTTTACCTGCATATACTTACTTCATCACCACCGTATTAAATTTAGTACTCACGAGATGCTGCTAGAACCTCACGTATGCCTGGCCGGGAGGTGTGTGTACTTAGTGGCTCAGGAGACGTCTTTGCTGGTTCCAAGACGCTTCTTATTATTTTATTTATTTATTTATTCTTCATTTTTTTATTTTTTTTTCTACAATTCTCTTTTGGGACAGACATCTTCAATGGATCTTTTTGTTTGCCATCTTTTTGTTACCCCAGGCCAGAACTTCTCTTTCTTCTTATTCTCTTCCTTCCACTGCTGCTGACACATCTTCCCTTCTACACAAATCACTATGAGGCATCTCTTTTTGTCCAGCAGCCATTTCTAGACATTTTACTAGCTACACAATGAAAGATCTAGACATTTTACTAGCTACACAATGAAAGATCTAGACATTTTACTAGCTACACAATGAAAGATCTATAGTTTTAATCCTTTTCCTTTCTCTTGGATCCTGAAGAGACTTTGCGCAGCCATTTTTAAGGTTGTGAAATTATGTACGAGTATATCGCAGTGAAAGGGTTAAAAGTAGACTAGACAGTTAACTATATTGCACAGTCTCTCGAGGGTCAGTATTTATGCATTTGTTCATCCTTTAAGTTCCGTTGTGTTTCTTTGTGTTGCCTTCATGTGGAATTTTGGAAGCCCCTAGATTAATTTGTTAATACACGCCTTGTCTTTGATAGAAGTGATATACGTGCACTGATTTTTCCTACCTTCCAAAACTTTCTTACTTTTACAAACTCCGCTGTGCTTCTCACGAAAACAAATTTTCACTCGCGTAAACATTAGCCATAACTTTTCTCTCGAGTCTTAAGTGAAAGTGATATACAGTGACTTATCTTACCTGTCAAAAACATATACTCGCTATTTCTCAGAAGCCTTCGATGCTTCTAGCTGAATATATATCTATTGTCATTCACTTTAGCGTATGCCATAATTTACTGACCGAGTCCTTTCGTGAGATTGATTCATAATGTCTTCTCTTATTCACTGATTCTTTAAACCTTCCGATGCCTCTCAATAAAACATGGCGTCATACTTAGCAGTACATATATCAATACTCACGGCTTTACTGGACTGACATGAGTAAATTTTCTTCCCGGCCAAGCAATGTCAAGGCGGGCAGTGAGTGTGTCCGCTGTGCATCACTAACGGTTCTGAATTCATGTATTGTTAATGGTAAAGCGCATCTGATGGCAGTTCAGTGGTTGAAACAAGACGTGACGCATGCTTGAGTACTGTGTGTGCTTGTGACGATTTGGAATTATGCAAGGGATGTTTATTATTATTAGCCCGAGAGAGAGAGAGAGAGAGAGGGAGAAGGGGGGGGAGAGAGAGGTGGGGGGGAAATCAGACAGATAGATAAAGAGACAGACAAACAGATAGACAGACTGAAAGATAATGAGACAGATAGACAGACCAGACAGACACACAAACGAAAAAAAAAAGCAACAAAGACAGACAGACAGACAGCGAAAAGAAAAGACAAAAAAACAGACTTATACACAAACAAAACAGACAAATAAACATGAAGACAAACAAACAGATAAACAAACAAAACCAAACCAACTAAGAGAAATAAACAAGAAAACAAAACAAACACTTATACAAAGAAAAACAACGAAAGGCACTAAGAAACAGACACAGACACACAGACAGACGGACGCCGAGCATGCAGGGGAGAACCTCATCAGAAGTACTCAAGTATTGATGGCATTCAGGAGAAGTTTAGCGTGGCGTAGGCGGGGAAAGGACACTGGTACCCTTAACAAACCTGGCAGGGTGTCTGTTGTGCCAGGCAGGGCTAGGCGGGACACGGAAGGGGGAAAATTTTAGGTGTTTTAGGTGTCAATGGCTCCGGTTTCCTGAGATTATAAGTATTCAAGGATCTGGTTTCGTGGGATTTTAAGTGTTAATGGCTCCGGTTTCCTGAGATTTTAAGTATTTAAGTGTCTGGTTTCGTGGGATTTTAAGTGTTAATGGCTCCGGTTTCCTGAGATTTTAAGTATTCAAGGGTCTGGTTTCGTGGGATTTTAAGTGTTAATGGCTCCGGTGTCGTGGGATTTGACAGCTCTAAGAGTCATGTGGAAGGGGATGGAAGGGTAGCTAGTGGAGTAGACGTAGATTCATGTGGAGGAGGAAGTAGCAAGACAAGAGTGGGTGTGGTGGATGTGCTGTTACAAAAAGTGGATTCTTGTTAGTACTAAAGGATGTTTGTATTGTGAAGTCTTGTTACCAGTAAATGTTGCTTGTAAAGTAGAGTTTGTTACTGGTTAAGGTTGCTCATTAAATTAAGCTTGTTAGGGGAAGAATGTTGTCCGTAAACTGCAGTCTTGTTACTTGTGGTTGTTCGTAAAGTGAAAGTTGTTGGAGATTAATATTGTTGGTGAAATTAAGCTTAGAGGTGAAAGTTGCTCGTAATATTAAGCTTGTTAGAGATTAGCATTGTTCGTAAAATTGAGCTTGTTAGAGACTAATATAGTCCGTAAAATTTACCTTATTGGAGATTGATGTTGTTCCTAAGATTAAACTTGGAGGTGAAAATTGTTCGTAATATTGAACTTGTTAGATGTGAATGCTTTTAAAATGAAGCTTGCTAAAAAAAAAAAAAATGTTTGTGCCACTGCCCATAACAAAAATAGAAGTTGCTTCCTACGCTTCCTGTGCTCAGCGTTCAGGTGGAAAGACAAAGTGAACTAGCTGGACGTTGAAAGAAGTCTGGAAATGGCCAATCAGCAACCTGGAACATCGCCCGCCCAGTCTTAGCCCGTCCACGTGAGCACTGAATGTAAAGTTGTTTTTTTTTTTTTTGTTTTTTTTTTGTCAAGCTCCGAGATGCAGAGTGTAATGAAAGGTGTTGATGAAGTGGCGCCTTGTTGGAAGTGTGAGTACGTGAAGTGGCGTCTTGTTCTAAGTGTGAGTAGGTGAAGTGGCGCCTTGTTCTAAGTGTGAGTAGGTGAAGTGGCGCCCTGCTTGAAGTGTGAGTAGGTGAAGTGGCGCCTTGCTTGAAGTGTGAGTAGGTGAAGTGGCGCCCTGCTTGAAGTGTGAGTAGGTGAAGTGGCGCCCTGCTTGAAGTGTGAGTAGGTGAAGTGGCGCCTTGTTGGAAGTGTGAGTAGGTGAAGTGGCGCCTTGTTGGAAGTGTGAGTAGATGAAGTGGCGTCTTGTTGGAAGTGTGAGTAGGTGAAGTGGCGCCTTGTTCTAAGTGTGAGTAGGTGAAGTGGCGCCCTGCTTGAAGTGTGAGTAGGTGAAGTGGCGCCTTGTTGGAAGTGTGAGTAGGTGAAGTGGCGCCCTGCTTGAAGTGTGAGTAGGTGAAGTGGCGCCCTGCTTGAAGTGTGAGTAGGTGAAGTGGCGCCCTGCTTGAAGTGTGAGTAGGTGAAGTGGCGCCTTGTTAGCAGTGAAGCCTGTTCGTGAAGGGGCGTCCTGTTAGAAGTGTGTTAGTGAATCGCCTTGTTAGCAGCAGTGTTGGTGAGTACAGCTTTACTTGCAGTTTGTTACTGTTTCATATTTTCGCGTTGTGGTGTAAACAGCGGTAATGTTTGCCGACTTTATTGTTGTAATTTGTTACCAAGCTGTTTTCATTCCTCCCTTTATTGTAAAAGTGATCCGTGTTTGTTTACTTCACATCTGTTTACTTCACTTTGTATCGAACTTTGAAATAAAAAATGGTAACCTTGTCTCTTCACGTCACACGATGCAAAGTAAGCCATCTTTTCTACTAGCATTAACTTTTTACTTCACTGTGTTTTTCCTAACAACTTCGGCGCTCGCTTGTTTTAACTGACCAAATATAGAGTGGAGTGGATTGTTGCAAAGCTGGTGTGACATTCTTTCTCGGTGTATTGTGCTGTTGTTTTATATTTGACGCGCGTGTACACCGTTGCAAGCTGTTATGGGTCACTGTAGCGCATTTTTGGCTGCATATTGCCCGGCCAGGATGACGTGTGCGGCGTTCTGGGGACTCGGCAGTGAGAATGCAGTCCATTTAACTCCCACACCGACATCCACTCTCCTTCCTCCTCCCTCCGTCCACTGCCTACACTCTTCCACTCAACCTCTCCCCCTCTTTCCCCCTTTACCAACTCCACGTGTTTCCTCCAGTCTAACTCCTCCACTACACTTTCTATGTTTCCTCTTATTCCTCCTCCCCTTCCTCCTCCCCTTCTTCCTCCCGTCACTGCATCCTTCATATCATCCCTTTCCCCTTCACATCTCCCCTCGGGTTTCTTCTCTTCACCCCCAAAACCGCGGAAACCTGCCCAGGACGGAGGGGAGATTGGGGATCTTCTCTCCCTCTCTCCTCTCCCCGTCGCGGCTGGGGTGGGGGCGTAGTGGACAAGCTGGGACAACGGACAGACTTGATTGGTGAAGCTGTGTTTCCCGCGTGTCGCAAGAGAGTTATTGTAAAATGTGAATGTTTTCTCGTCCAGAGCTGGGTATGTGTGTATGTGTGTGTGTGTGTGTGTGTGTGTGTGTGTGTGTGTGTGTGTGTGTGTGTGTGTGTGTGTAGGAACAGAGAGAGAGAGAGAGAGAGAGAGAGAGAGAGAGAGAGAGTGTGTGTGTGTGTGTGTGTGTGTGTGTGTGTGTGTAGCCCAGCCTCCGTGTCACCGTACCTCTCTTTGTGTGTGATGGTGGCGCTGTTTAAACAATATGTCTTCTCGTTTTTCGCTGATAGGAAAATAGAGCCAGAGTATGTGTGTGTGTGTGTGTGCGTGTGTGTGTGCGTGTATGTGTTTCCCGTCTCCCTTTCCTTTTTTTGCTGTATTTGTGTATGTATCCGTCCATCAGGCTTTTGTGTTTTGTTTTCTGCCGGCCTTCACTTTATTTTTACCACCAGAAAAAAAAATTTATAGATATGGAATAAAAAAAAGAAAAGAAAAACACAGAATCCATTGCAGTATTGATACACCGTTGTCGATGGAACACATTTCCTTGTATGTATGTATTTCGCTTTTGCATCTTTTTTTCACACTCTTTTTTTACGTGTCTACTACAGCCAGAGGTGGTGAGGGGGTCGGGGGGGGTAAGGGAGAGGGGTCAGGGGGAGTTTTTCTGGTGTGTTGACGAGGGCGCGGCTGTCAGGGCGGCTTGGCTGGGGATTTGAGGGTTGTCACGTCGCCTCTACAGGGGCGTGGGCAGCGTCAGGGATGATATGGCCGTGTTGAGCAGGGAATTTATCGGGGTACCGAGTAGATGTGATGGTGTGAGTGGCCGCAAGATGGCGCTGCCGTGTTCAGGCTAGAAAAATGTCAGGTCAGTTAGGGATTTTTTTTTTTTTTTTTTTTTTTTGCCGTGTCACCGAGTTCAGTCCAAAAATTCCTGAATCAGTCCGAAAAATTACTGAGTCCAAAAAATTACCAAGCCGGTCCTAAGTATTACCGACATCACTTGAAAAAAAATCACCAAGTTAAGTCTTAAAAATAGCCTGAAAAAATCACAGGTTTATTCATGCAAGGCGTCAAGACAGCTTTCTGACTCAAGACTATTAAAAGGCTTCACTGGTGTCTTAAATCTCATAGAATTTCTTCTGTCTTGAGAGAAACATAGATTTCTTCAGTAACTTCAAGGTTATACCGCTGAGTATTGGTTAATTAACTCCTAAATGCCTTCAAGGTCATAAGTCCATCTTAAACTCCCTACAATCTCTTTAGCATAGAGGGAAAGGTTGTATTCTTCAGTTACATTACATCACTCAGTTGTGGTTGTGTAAAAAATGAATAAATAAATAAATACTTTGCTGTGTATACATGGTCAGTTAGCGAGTAAGTTAATTCATGTAAGTCCACTCCGTTTAATATCTTCAGAATAGAGCGAAAGGCAGTTCAATTATAAGATTATACCGCTGAGTTACGTAAAAATTCACCTTAGTATAGACACGGTTAATTGAGTAAGTCCCTCAGTTTCACCACGCTTAATGCTTTCCCTCTTCAGTGTTACGTGGCCCTATCTGATGTCAGGTACTGGTATTGTCTGTATTGTAAGGTAGAAATGGTGTGTGTTAGCGGTGCATTATCGAGTAACCTGCTCCACCAATTTCCACAGCGTCTAATGTTTTCCCATAACATTTAGTCCCCCGTTCAGCTGACTCTCTCTCAGTTGCCAGTGTTGTAAGGTAGAGCTGGTGTGTACTGGTGGTCTATTATTGAGTAACCTTCTCCACCAACTCTACTGCGTCTAGTACTCGTATATTCCCCATAATGTGAAGACCCACGATCACTTGACTCTCTCTTAGTTGGCAATATTACAAGCCAGAGATGCTATTTTCTGTGACTACGTAATGACGCCGCTGTGTTCTCCTAAATTGATCGATCTGTTTTCTAGTACTTGTATATTCCCTCAATGTTAAGACCCACGATCACTAGACTCTCTCTTAGTTGCCAATATTATAAGGTAGAGACGCTATTTTCCGAGTGACTACTTGATGACGCCGCTGTGTTCACTTCAAACTGATCATTCTGCTGCGCCACTTCAGTTCCCGGGAGATGGCGCGGCGTGTCGCAGGAAGGCTGGTCCCCTGTGCCAATTATATCACACGAGACACTTGCACCGGTCACTTTGGAATGTAACGACGGTAGCCACGGAGAAGAGAGGAGTAGAAGTTGGTGGTGGTGGTGGTAGTACTAGTAGTAGTAGTAGCAGTACTAGTGGTAATAAAACTATAATGGAGAGAAGAAAAAGAGAAGAAGAAGAAGAAGAAGAAGAAGAAGAAGAAGAAGAAGAAGAAGAAGAAGAAGAAGAAGAAGAAGAAAGAGAAAAAAAAAACAGCAGAAGGAGGAGGAAGAGGACTTAACACTAATAATTAAACTCTATAGACTAAATAATGATGTTTTGAAAAGAAGAACAAATAGAGGAAGAACAAAAGAAAAGACTGGAAAAAAAGCAAGAACAGAAAAAAAGAAAACTATATATCATAAAACAAACAAAAAAAATCGAAAGAAAACATCATAAACCAGACACAAAAAATAAATAAATAAAAATAAAAACAAATATTCCCCTTAAACTGATTTTCTTACGATTAACTTTATATTTTTTTATTCCGGGCAGTGAGTGAAAACATGGCGCATTCATGTAATAAGTGGCAGCGGCAATCCATCATTAAGCCCAAAGTTTTAAAAGCCTTCCCAGAAAAAAGCCATTGAGGCCACGAGTGTTAGGGCGTGTGGCCAGGAGACTGAGGCCAAGACCATGTTGAACGCCTTAAAATGCCTGTAAACATCGAAAGAGAGAGAGAGAGAGAGAGAGAGAGAGAGAGAGAGAGAGAGAGAGAGAGAGAGAGAGAGAGAGAGAGAGAACTAGAAGAAGAGCTAGAATAATAAACAAATGATTTACTTGACTGATAAATATGGATAAAAGAAAGTAGGTTGCTAAAATACATTGATGTCTTCATTGATAGATTGATAGTTTTATATATGAGTAGTTCTGTAGATCAATAAATACGTTTGTAGTAGTAGTAGTTGATGTAGATCTAGTAGTAGTAGTAGTAGTAATAGTAGTAGTAGTAGTAGTAGTAGTAGTAGTAGTAGTAGTAGTAGTAGTAGTAGTAGTACAAAAAGAAGAAAAAAGAAAAGAAGAAGGAGAGAGAGAGAGAGAGAGAGAGAGAGAGAGAGAGAGAGAGAGAGAGAGAGAGAGAGAGAGAGACAGATAGAGAAAAACAGGACTGCAACAGAGAGAAACAAAGAGAGTGACAGAGAGAAAAACAGACAGAGAGAGAGAGAGAGAGAGAGAGACAAATTGCGATTGACAAACAGATAAGTAACCAGAATACTCACATCACACATTAGCAATAGACACGGAAATAAATAGACAGTTCTTTCATTCCTGAGAATCCTGGAATACTCAACTTAGCATTCGAGGTTCAGAGTCTACTCAGAAACAGACAAAAGAAGATCGTGGGATTCGTTTTCTCTAAAGCCGAATGTGGGAGGCTATTTTATTTATTTTTCCTGTTCTGTAATTAGAAACAAAATGGGAAAGGAGTAAATA
This sequence comes from Scylla paramamosain, assembly GCF_035594125.1. Lineage (NCBI taxonomy): Eukaryota > Metazoa > Arthropoda > Malacostraca > Decapoda > Portunidae > Scylla > Scylla paramamosain. The sequence goes on from NC_087185.1 coordinate 15,167,483, forward strand.
AGAATGTCGTGAAAAAGGTGGAAAGGGAAGAAGAGAAATGATAAATAGCAAAGTAAATGGAGATAAGTTTTAAATGAGTGAGGGAATGTAAGTGAAATACGTTAATTGAATAGGCGGAGTTAATTGGAAGATTAAAGGAAAACGAAAAGGTTAAAAAAAAAAACGTTTATTGCTTGAATGAATAAACAAAAGCGAGAAAAGAAAAACAAAATTGAGCGTAATAAACTCAATAAAGAAAACATAAGAGAACAAATTAACAGAATAAAGAAAACAAAGAAAGAAAATGCGAGAAGAAATAGATGAATGAATCAGGAAAAGTAAAAGGGAAAAGTATGAAGGACATTAAATACCAAAAGATAAAGAAAAAAAAAACACTAGATTCCAAAGCGTAAACAGAGAGAGAAAGGAAAGAAAAAAAAAAAAACGAAACAAAATTAAATACCAAAATAGAAGGGAGGAAATAAAAGCGATGCAATAACAATACATCCATTAGCTTGATGTAATTTATAGACCAAACTACTCTATTCACCTGGCCGCTACACCTGCAATCAATACGGCAGCCAGGTACACAAAGCTACACCTGCCGCTACTGCCTCTCTTTATTGAACGTAACGGAACATTCCTGGACTCAACGGGAGTTTCCGAGCCATCACAGGTGTTCCATTAACCCACTTCCTTCACACCTGGTCTGCTCACTCACCTCTAATTAGCACGGAACATTGCCCTCCAGGTGAAAAATTTCTGGGATTGCTGCTCTTTCCTTTCGTCAAATATTTATCTTTATTGCTTTCTTCTGTTTCGTTCTTTATTGCCTCGTATTTTTTGTTTATTTGTTTATTTTTTTATTTATTTATTTTCTATTTATTTATTTTTTTTTTTTTTTTTTTATGTATATGTGTGGTGTCTTTTAGTGTCACATATTTATTTCATTCACTCTCTGCTTATTTTCTTATTTTTTAGTTGTTTGTATTTTTCAGTCCGTCTCTTCACTCGTTTCATGGCTCCCAAGTTTCATTCTTATATCTTTCTTTCTTTATTTTTGCGGGTTTCTACTTTTTTTTCAGTTTTTCGCTCTCCTCAGTAACTTTTATCATTCATTTTTAATAATTTCCACTTCTGGTTACTGAGTCATTCCACTAATCGTAAGCTTTTTTATGTGACTGAAGGTTTTTAGTTATGTTCATCTGTATTATGCACTATACTGTATACTGTGTTTCTATTTTCTTTGTGTGGTAAATAAATTATCTTATCTCATCTTTTCTCTTCAAGTACCTCTTCAGTTATGTTTTATCGTTTTCTTTCTTTCTTACTTGTGCTTCCTGCTCTGCTACTTTTCAACTTACTTTTCTACGGATAGTTAATCACTCATGTCCTGTCATCTGTTTGTTCTTTACCGTTTCCTCTGTCTGTATATATATATATTTTTTTTCTTTTTTATTATCTTTCTTCTATTTTCTTTTTCAGTGTCTTCTCTCTTTTTTTTTTCTTTCAAACATTTTTTCCTAAGACTAATCACTCGTTCCACTTTTTTTCCTCCTCCGTCTTTCCTTTTCTGATATTCTTAATACTTTTTTCTTTTTTTTTTCTTCCTTACTGTCTTTTTTTTTTTTTTGTTGCTGATTTCTAAAGGTTGTCATACATTCAGTGCACTTTCATGTGTATCTCTATCATCCATACCTCTTTCTTCTCCATCTTCTTCTTCTTCTTCTTCTTCTTCTTCTTCTTCTTCTTCTTCTTTTTACTACTACTACTACTACTACTACTACTACTACTACTACTACTACTACTACTACTACTACTACTTTTCTACACCTTTTATTACTTTCCTAACTTATTCCCTCAGACGTTAAATCACTCATTCCATTGTGTTACCTCTGCCATCTGTTCCCTCATGCCCCTCGTGCGCCACTTGGTCATCCCTCCGCCCTCCTCTCCGTCAGTCCTTCCTAAGTCCCCCAATCAAAAGTTTTAACTCTGGATACGCCGAGAGTCGGAATTCGTCTCTTGGGGACAGGGAGACACAGAGGAGGGTCGAGAGGATGACTTAGACGTCTTCTTTTTTTATATTTTTATGCCTCTCTCTCTCTCTCTCTCTCTCTCTCTCTCTCTCTCTCTCTCTCTCTCTCTCTCTCTCTCTCTCTCTCTCTCTCTCTCAACAGTTAATCTCATCCTTCGCACTCCCCTCTCGTGGTCACCTTAAGGGTCCTTTAGAAACACCGTGTCTGACATCCGCTAATTACACCTTGAGGGCCTCGTGGGAGCAAGCAGTGGCGGGAGCTCTTGTGTGCCTCATTTGCATGCTGTGCTCGGACGCCAGGGCGAAGCTGAATAATGGAAGACTGGCGGCTCGGCGTACAGCCTTTGAGCGCCCAAATACCTCTCAGACCAATCCCACTCTAGCCCCGCCCCGCCCCTGTCCCAGTTATCACGCCATCTATTGTTGCTGCTCCTAACCTAACCTGACCAAAGGGCTCTCAGTCCAATCTTAACCCGTGTCCTGGTGTTGTTTTGGTTGCAGCGCTTTCTCTCTTTGCTGGTTTTGATTTTACTTAATCTTGCCAGCCCTTCGACAGGTTGCCATGCCATCTATTCTTGTTGCTGACTAAATGCACGTCAGACCAATCCTAGTTTCTATTTCATTCTTGTTTTGGTTACGTCTTCTATCTTTCGTGGTTCTAACTTCTCTTAATAGCTCTTCTCCATGTTACTGCGCCATCTATTCTTGCTCCTCTTAACTTCATCTAAGCTGAGCTAAACCAAATGGCTCTCAGTCTCATCCCAGTTCCAATTCCATTCTTGTTTTGCTTACGTCTTCTGTCTTTGGTGGTTCTGATTTTCCTTGACAGCTCTTCTCCATGTTACTGCGCCATCTATTCTTGCTCCTCCCAACCTGAGCTGACCTAAACCAAATTCCTCTCAGACAAATCCTAGTTGGTGTCCCATTCTTGTTTTGCATACAACGCCATCTGTCCTTGTTGGTTCTGGCTTTATTTAGGCCAATTAAATGTCTATTCCATTCTTGTTTTGGTTATAACGCCTTCAATGAGTATCTTTAGTCGTAATTTAACCTAACTTTACCCACCGCTCTTCTAGTTACAACACCATCTATCTTTGCTAATTATAACGTTACTTAATCAAACGTAATGCCTCTCAGATTAATCCTAGCTAAACTCCCTTACTTTCCTTGGTTGCAACGCCATCTATCATTGCCAATTCTAACTTAACCTGGTGCCTCTCATCCTAGTGCCTGTTTCATCTTTGTTCGTGCTATAACGTCATCTATACTTGCTGAAACTAACTGTAGCTCATCTTACCTTACCTAGCCCTACCTAACCTTACCTAGCCAGTTTCAGTCCCTTTCCCCTTGCCCTGGTTACGTGGCCGACTATCCTCGCTGGTCTCAACTGCACCAGACTTACGTACTATAATCTTACCTTACGCTACCATAGGTTACGTTAACTTGTCTTACCTTATAATACGTTACCTTAACCTTGACTTACTTTCCCTGCTTTATTTTACCTTGCCTTGCCTTACCTTGTCTTACTTTACATTATTTTGACTTGTTTTACCCTACCTTACCTTACCTTACCTTACCTTAGTCTACCTACCTTACCTTTCGTTATCATACGTTACCTTAAATTACCCTATTTTTCCTTGCCTTTTCATTACGTCTACCTAACTTCATATCAATATACCTTAACTTATCCTACCGCACCTTACCCAGCCATACCACACCTGACAAGCTAATTCAACTGGGCTGTCTCTGAGTCGACTGTTCTCTGCTCCACTCTTCAATTAAGTCCACTCAGCCGCTGTTCTGTTATGATGCATCCCGCCACACTTCATTCTCTAACTTGCTTCAATTATATCTCTGGCTTTCCTAACTTTACCGACATGAAGTATTCTGTGCTGCACCCTTCAGTTAAGTCCATCCCAGTGTTCCTGTGTCATGCTCCGCCCCGCAACACCTCAGCTAGTGACAATACGACTCTTGTTTCTTCATTGATATTACTTCAGGTTTCTCATTGGCCGGAGGAAAACGGCAGGTGGTAAATTGTTTGGATTGCTTTTGTAATTCACTGATTTTTCTGGCAACGATGCCCTGAAAATGATAAATAGGTGAAAAATAATAGGTTAGTTTTTTTATTCATTCGTTTTGCATATACAACGATGTCTCTGAAAAAAATATAAATAAATGAAAAGGAAATATTTAAACTGCTTTATCATTCGTTCATTTTCCTGACAATAAAATAAATAAACATGCTTTAAACTTTCACTTATAACACTCACTTCACTACCTTTCTCATTTCCTAACTATCACTTTTTCTTCTCCTTCCGGCTGCCCCCATTAGGTGTCACCACAGCGGTCATCATTCCCCAGTAGGCACGGTCTTCTGCACTCTGCTCTGCCACACCGAACACTTGCATGTCTTCCTTCACTGTATCCATAAATCTGTTTGGTCTTCCTCTCTTCCTAACTGTCCCTATATACGAAACTGCCACTATATACTAAACCCTATGCATTAATCCGTCACTCTATACTAAACCCTTATTTCTGAACCCTAGCATAGTTTCTTATCCTTAAACAGTCTTTTATTATGCATAGATCTATTAAACCCTAAATTTTTCACCCTGCCATCTATTCTGACCCCTAACCATCCCTGTTTTGACGTAACCCAACACAGAAAAGCCATGTCTTTCATCCCTGCTATATAATATATTATCCTATATAATTGAAACTCGCGCCCATCACACACACACACACACACACAGCATTCGGTAGTTCACCTGACCAGTGCAGCTACTGCTTTAACCCTTTCACTTTGATATGAAACAATTATCACCACCATAGGCAATGTATCAAATCTTTATAATCATCTGCAAGAAGGTTATGGATGAAAAAGAAAAGATTTTGCAATTTCTACTCAATTTAAAGATTGGATGTGGCTGTAGAGCAAGTAAAGATGTTTCAGAGTTATTGGTAATTAGGGAAAGGTGTACCAAGTGGCAGTCAAATGCTTAAACACCAATTATGTAGCTTTGTGACTCGTCTGTGATCGGCGCATACACAAACACATACACACACACACACACACACACACACACACAAACAGGACAGTGAAGCGAGTGGGAGTGCATTGTTCACCATCACACACCACACAACACCACCATAATACCACACACCATGATATCCTTCGCTCCCCGTTCCGCCCCACCGAGGCCCGCCACGTCCTGCCCCGCCCCGCCGCTGCTAAGGTAAAAATTTCCCTTCTCTCCCCGTCAATATTAAGCATAATTTCCAGGATTTTAAATGTGTTTCCAGGTAATATTCAGACTCGAGTGTACAGGAGTAGTGGAGGAGGAGGTGGAAAGGAGAGGAGGAGTGTGGGAGAGGGGAAGAGGTGGAGACGTACGGAGAAGTGGTGGGAAAAACAATTCGGCCCCAAATGGAATTTTTTTCTTTTTATTAAAGTAGTTGGCATTGTTTAGATATTTATTTTATTATTAGAAAACTATAACAAGTTATAAAATGTAATAAAATGTGTTGTAGCTGTGTTGTTGTTGTTTGTGGATAAAGTAACTCTTTCGGCATTTTATTAATTTTCATTTTTCTTATTAGCACGTCTAGGATTTTTTTAATATTTAATCTAAAACTTAAAAAATATAAGAAACGTATCCCAAGTAATAATATGCAATAAAAATTAGGGTAATAATTCGTATTTTCAAATTGAAAATAAATCCGATGGGGGATTTGAAAAATAGTTTCTTTTATACGACGAGGAATTTCTATTTTCTTTATCCACCTGGAAAGTAACATTTTTTTGTATTCAAAATATGTAGTAGAATCTAGTCTGCCTGGGTTTTTATTTTCGATATTATATATATATATATATATATATATATATATATATATATATATATATATATATATATATATATATATATATATATATATATATATATATATATATATATATATATATATATATATATATATATTTTTTTTTTTTTTTTTTTTTTTTTTTTTTTTTTTTTTTTTGTGGCCTCGTTCATAAAAGTTAGGGATAGTTTTTTGGAGTTTTCGTTTTTACTACCAGTTCGGGATTTTTTTAAATATTTTGGTTATTAGTTAAAGTATATGGCAAGTCAGAATATATAGTGTATTTCAGTCTGGGAGTCTTGTTTCTTCAAGCGATTTTCAAAATGAATTACGTAACGTAAATATAAGGGCCGAGGTGCACATTTTCCCTGCTTCCCTCCCTGTCTGTACACCAATTTTTATCTAAACTTCCGAATGTTTTCAGACTCAGAAATGAAGGAAAGCGAGAATTAACCACAAAAATGGATAAATAACTCCAAAAATGCCTCAAGTGAGGCTTAAGTAAATTGAAGGTTTTATCCCCGTTCAGAGCGCCCACCATGAAAACAGGCATCAGGACCCAGACCGAGACCTTCCTTCCTTCCTCGTCCCGACTCTTCGTCAATATTTCCCTCAATTTCCAGGATTTTTCAGTCTTTTCAGACATTTTCCTAGTAATAAAAAGAAATGAGGAATGGAAGTGAGTGAGGGAGTGTAGTAGTCGTAATAGTAATAGTAGTAGTAATAGTAGTAGTAGCAGTTGTTGTTGTTGTTGTTGTTGTTGTTGTTGTTGTTGTTGTTGTTGTTGTTGTTGTTGTTGTTGTAGCATTATTTTTGATATTAAGAGTGTGAATAATGTGTGTGTGTGTGTGTGTGTGTGTGTGTGTTAGGCGCGAATTGGTTGGTGGGTGAACTGGTTTTTGGAAGGATGTTTGGCTGGGTGGATGGGTGGATGGATGAGTAAGTGAATGGGTGTATGTGTGAAGGAATGTGTGGATAGGTAGATGTATTTATATGTGAATAAGTGGATGGTTGGATAGGTGAAAGGGTTGTACGTAGGTATGTGGATAGATGGGTGAACGGGCGGGTCAATGAGATAGAGGCTAGATAGGTGGATAAGAGTGTAAATGGTCGTGTGGATAAGTGGGTAGATGGATGAGAGGGTGAGATGGTGGGTGGGTAGACAGTAAGTGTGTGAGTGGATGGGTGGATGAATGGACGGATCGATGGGAGTTAGTAGTTGGATGGATAAATGGGTGTGTGAATTGGGGATGGTTGAGTGATTAACAGGATGGATGGGTGGATGCAGCTGAATAAGTAGATTACTACGCTGTTTATGATCAAAATGCACCACTTTACCTCTCTATGACACGTTTCATATTTAAGACTGCATGGCTACTGCTGCTGCTGCGTATATGTGTGTGTGTGTGTGTGAGTGAGTGAGTGAGTATGTAGTGCCTTGTCTGCGCCGCACCGTGTGGGATTGCCGGCCTGGTATAGACAGATAGACTACTATTACTTCTACTACTGCTACTGTTGCTACTACTACTACTACTACTACTACTACTACTACTACTACTACTACTTGCGGCCTGGTGCCCTTCCCTCCCTTCTCCCGAAACCGTCACCTAGTAATTAAAACTCACCCCCATCACACACACACACACACACACACACACACAGAGAGAGAGGACAGTGCAGCGCAGCGAGTGGAAGTGCACACATCCACCCACTTCTATTAGGTCACCCATTCAGCCACCTACTAAACCATATCCACTCATCCACCAACCCCACACTACCTACAGGCCCACCCGCCCTTCCATCCACCCGTCTCCTCCCCACTAACCCATCCAGCACCCACCCACACTCTCCCACCCACCATTCCATTTGTACCCAGTCTAAAGATTGGATGTGACTGCAGAGTAAGTAAAGATGCCTCAGAGTGATTTGGTAATTAGGGAAAGGCGTACCAAGTGGCAGTCAAAGGGTTAAACACTACTTACACAGCTTTTTGACTCTTCTTTGATCGGCGCCACACACACACACACACACACACGGAGGGAATTAAGTGAAGCGAGAGGGAGTGCATTGTTATCACCACCACACCATCACACCACGGGAAAGGTGTACCAAATGCCAGTCAAATTTTATAGCTTTGTGGCTCGTCTTTGATCGGGTAGTCCTCCTGACGAGTACAGCTACTGCTTCAACACTTTCACTTTGACAGGAGACAATTATTATCACCATATTCAATGTATGAAATCTTTATAAGCATCTGCAAGAAAGTTGTGGATGAAAAGAAAAGATTTTGCAATTTTTACCCAATTTAAAGACTGGGTGTGGCTATAGAATAAGTAACGATGTTTCAGAATGACTGGTAATTACGGAAAGGTATACCAAGTGGCAGTCAAAGGCTTAAACACCAATTATACGGCTTTGTGACTCGTCTCTGATCAGCGCCACACACACACACACACACAGGGCAGTGAAGCGAGTGGGAGTGCAGTGTTACCACCATCACACCACCACCACACAACACCACCATAATACCTCAGACCGTGATATCCTTGGCTCCCCGTCCTGCCCCACCAAGCCCCGCCAAGCCCTGCCCAACCCTGCCGCTGCTAAGGTAAAAATTTCCCGTCTCTCCTCGCCAATACTAAGTATAATTTCCAGGGTCTTATAGGTGTTTCCAGGTGATATTCAGACTCGAGTGTACAGGAGTAGTGGAGGAAAGAGGAGAAGAGGACTGTGGGGGGAGTGGGGGAATAGGTGGAGGGGTACGGAGGAGTGGTGGAAAGAATAATTCGGTCCGAAATCGATTTTTTTTTTTTTTTTTTATTAATAGAGTTGGCATTGTTTTGATATTTTATTATAAGAAAGCTGTAACATGCTATAAGATGTGATAAAACGTGCTGTAGCCGTGTTGTTGTTTGTGGATAACTATGGTGTGTGTGTGTAGTGCCTTGTCTGGGCTGCACTGTGTGGAATTGCCGGCCAGGTATAGATAGATACACTACTACTGCTACTACTACTGCTACTACCACTGCTACTACCACTACTACTACTACTACTACCACTACTACTACTACTACTACTACTGACTGCCTGCCTGCCCCCCCCACCTCATTCCCTACTCCCAAATCCGTCACCTAGTAATTGAAACACACACACACACACCCACATTATTGGGTAGTTCTCCTGGTCAGTGCAGTTACTGCTTTAACCCTTTCACTATGATGTGAGACAATTATCACCACCATATGCAATGTATCAAATCTTCATAAGCATCTGCAGGAAAGTTATGGATGAAAAAGAAAA
>NC_087185.1:15181663-15186663 GCF_035594125.1 Scylla paramamosain
GAGAGAGAGAGAGAGAGAGAGAGAGAGAGAGAGAGAGAGAGAAGCTGATGGAAAGGGTCTCGAAAGTCAGATGGAGAAGAGATAGTGGAGAATGAAAAGGTGGATAGAAGGAGCGAAGGATTTGGGTGGATGGAGGAAAGAAAGGTAGGAATGGTGTAGGGAAATGTGAATAGAATGATAATGAAAGAAGAATTGGTGAGAAATGAGGAAAGATAGGTGGGGGTAGAGTAGGAAAGCATGAATAGAAGGACAAGGAAAGAATAAAAGGGAGAAGGAAGGGGAGATAATGTGGAATGAGGGTGGAAAAGAGAGAGACGAGGAGATTGATGGATTAAGAAAGAAAGGGTAGGAGGGAATGGATAGTCGGAGGAAAGGCGAACGATGGAGAGAGAGAGAGAGAGAGAGAGAGAGAGAGAGAGAGAGAGAGAGAGAGAGAGAGAGAGAGAGAGAGAGAGAGAGAGAGAGAGAGAGAGATTATAATAGAAAGGTACATAAAAAAAACGAACCAGAAGAAATATGAAGGAAAAGATGAAAAGAGAATGAAAAAAATAAAAAAACAAAGAATGAAAAAGAGAGAAGAGAGGGAAGGGGCGAGAGGAAGAATGATGGAGAGGAGAAGGATGGGAGGAAAAATAGCCGGAGGAAAGTGTGGAGGGAGAAGGATTGGTGAGTGGAGGGAAAGAGGAAACTTAGAAATTATAGGAAGCAGGAATGTGGGTGAGTGACCTGGCTCTTGACCCCACTTAAAGGTGACTCTCCTCTCTCTCTCTCTCTCTCTCCTCTCTCTCTCTCTCTCTCTCTCTCTCTCTCTCTCTCTCTCTCTCTCTCGCTCTCGCTCTAGTTTCCGTGAGTATGTATGTGTGTGTGTGTGTGTGTTATGCCATAGATTTACAGTTTATATTCCTCTTCTCTTTATATCAGCAAAAATATACACCTCACACACACACACACACACACACACACACACACACACACACACACACACACACACACACAAGATACCCACCCACCAAATCACACTTCCGTATTTATTTACCCACTAGTAATCACGCTGCATAATTGAATCGAGACCTTTATGAAACATTTCAAGCCCCACATGCATACTAGTACTTTGAAACACCGCATTACCTTCTACCCACTAATGACTTCCAAACTGTCACTCCTCACTCGGGCGTCCTGCTGGTAAATTCATGGGCTAGTCTGTGTTACGTGTCTCTGGTATGTCAGTAATTGAAGGGTTTGTCGACCTGAGCCATAATTCCTGCCACGTTGCATTGTGGTTTGTGTTGGGATTAGTGTGGTCTTCTGCCTCCCTTCCGTCAGTCTGTCTGTACGCCAAGATGCTGTGGTGGTTTGTTTGATTGATTTTTATTATTCTTTTGGTGTTGTGTGTGTGTGTGTGTGTGTGTGTGTGTGTGTGTGTGTGTGTGTGTGTGTGTGTGTGTGTGTGTGTTTCATTCTTGTTAAGCTCTCGTTTGTGTTTTTGAAGAGAGAGAGAGAGAGAGAGAGAGAGAGAGAGATTATATTTAGTTTACTATTCTTTTGTGTTGCTTCTTGTTTCTCACTTGTTCATATATTGTAAGAGAGAGAGAGAGAGAGAGAGAGAGAGAGAGAGAGAGAGAGAGAGAGAGAGAGAGAGAGAGAGAGAGAGAGAGAGAAATTCTTATCTCCTTCATAAATAAAGTTAAAATTATATCTAAGTATGAATTCTGTAAACTGCTTACTGAAATACTATAAAGAAACAAATGGATGTCCTTTCCTCCTGATCTTTCCTCTTGAAGCCCCACCACTCAGTCAGCAAAGAGGAAGGAAAGAAAGTGGATAAAGAAGGAGAAGGAAGAGGAGGAGGAGGAGGAAGACAAAGTGTGAATAAAGAGAAAACGAATAAGACTATTAAAGATAAGTAGATAGACATAGATGAAAGAAGGGAAGAAAGTGAAGTAGATAAAGAAGGAGTAAGAGAAGGGAGGGAGGAGGACCTCTTTCAAAATACATGTAAAGTTGCAGTCATGTTGTGTCCAGCTCAGGTTCCTCCCCCTCGCCGGCACCTCGCACTCCTCTCCCCACAATGCACCGGTGTTCAAGCCCTCGACCACGAGCTGATTACGATTCATTATGGCGTCGAAGCAGGACACAACTTATGACCGCCACTGTACATACCAATTTTATATATGATTAGTTTTGTTTTCGTTCTAAACTAAGTAATAAAGGTTTTTTTTTTATCTATTTATTTATTTTTTTTTTTTTTTTTTTTTTTTTTTTTTTTTTTGCTACAATATTTTTAGTTTTAAATATTGTGATTCTTCTTTTGTCCATTTATTTTTTTTTATTTCAAACTCAACTTCCTTACCTATATATTTTTTTTCTGGTTTTCTTTTAAAATATCATCAATAGACATTTTAATTTTCATCTACATTACTTTTTTTAGTCCATTTTAAATTTGGTAATGAAAGGTGTTTTTTTTTTTCATACATTCCTTCCTTTCTCACACATTAATTTTCCATCCTTCCCTCAGTAAAGAGCATAGTTTACTTTTCTCTAACTACATAACGTTCATTTACTACAATCATGATCTTAGTAATACAAGTAATGAAACTTTTCTTGCCTCATTTCTCTATTTTGTTCCTTCTAAAATCAATAATAGAGCAACTTTGTCCATTATTTACCTATATACTTTGACCTTTTCTTTTTCAATTTTAAACCATCAGTGTTAGATTTTCTTCCCTTCCTTATGACATTCTATTACCTTCATTATTTTCGTCGATTTTAAAACAGTCCGTATAAAAGAAATTTCCTTAAGACCCTATCTACCACTTCTTGAATACAGAAAAATGAAAAAAAAGCACACGTGTTTTTGAGTTCCCATTCGATTCCTTACCCCGAGAAAACAGAAAAGGACAACTGACGTACATCTTTCTTATTTTCTGATCTGTAAGTTGAAAGAAATTTCTGTTGTACCTTTATTCCACTTCTTGAATAGGCAAAGATGAAAAAGCACACGTGTTCTTGAGTTCCCATTTGATTCTTTATTCCGAGACGACACTAAAAGGGGACTGACGCCCATCTTCTTTACGTCCTTGTATAGCGAAGTTCAGATATTCACAGGACACTATTGATCACGAGGAAGGAGAAACAAAGGGAGAGAGAAGTATTGGGAAGGAAAATTAAACGAATCTTGCACTTTTTACCTTGAATTGATGCTGACTGTGTGTGTGTGTGTGTGTGTGTGTGTGTGTGTGTGTGTGTGTGTGTGTGTGTGTATAGCATTTTAGTGTTGATGGCAAGAGTATATTGGAAGTCTTAACATACACACAAACACAGATTCTCTCTCTCTCTCTCTCTCTCTCTCTCTCTCTCTCTCTCTCTCTCTCTCTCTCTCTCTCTCTCTCTCTCTCTCTCTCTCTCTCTCTCTCTCTCTCTCTCTCTCTTCTCTCGTTTCATCTTTCCTTTCATACCTCATCATCATTCTACTACCACCACCATCTCCTCCTCCTCCTCCTCCTCCTCCTTCTCCTCCTCCTCCTCCTCCTCCTCCTCCTCCTCCTTCTCCTCCTCCTCCTCCTCCTCCTCCTCCTCCTCCTCCTCCGGGCATCATCTTGGAAGGGAAGGCGTAGGAGGCGGGCGGAGAAAAAGATAGAAAACGAGAAGAAGAAAACGTTAAGCAGCTTCTCTCTCGCCGTGACATCTTTAACATACAAAGCGTTCCTTAAAACAAAAGGAAAGAGAAGCTAGAACCACAAAACAACTCAGGAAATCGACTTGACCGTGTTTTGTCCGCGCTGACTGGAAACGCAACACGTCTCTTAGTTCCAGCTCCTCTCCTTGGTCTCTTTCCAGTCTCCACGCCGCTAGGGAAAGACTGGAAGACTGGAACACCGCCACCTCCACCTCTTCCATTGCTTCCTCTGCCTACATAACGCCTAGACGCACCGACAGTAATCTTGGTAACGCGTCGCTGCATATCGTTCTTGTGTGAATGGAATGTTAAACGGCCTATCGATTTTATAAAAGATGCTCGGGACTGGAAGGGTGGAACGAGCGAGGGAGGGTGGGAGGAAGTGGGTGGATGGGTGGGAGTGAGGTGGAGAGGGTTCGTGTGTGTGTTGTTTGTTTGTGTTTGAGTTGTGGTTGTGGTGGTGGTGGTGGTGGTGCTTTTTTTGTCTTTTTTTGAGGGGGTTAAGTTTTTGAGGGTTTCTCTCTCTCTCTCTCTCTCTCTCTCTCTCTCTCTCTCTCTCTCTCTCTCTCTCTCTCTCTCTCTCTCTCTCTCTCTCTCTCTCTCTCTCTCTCTCTCTCTCTCTCTCTCTCTCTCTCTCTCTTCTCTGAATTGATGAAGTAAGAAAGCTTCCATTTTCTTCGCAAGGAAAGCTATCTCCAAAGAGGCACAATTTTCTGGAGCGTGATCATGTTTTTTTTATATATATTGGAGATCGTGAATTTAATTTCCATCTTCCCCCTTTACGTGTTCCCTTCACCCTTCCGTCATCAAAACCTTCCTTATCCTCGTTTCCTAAGCAAACCGTACACGTTCTCTTAACTCTTCCTCTCGTTTCTCAAGTGAGGTTTTATATTTTCTAACATATCTCTGCTTTTATCTGTTTGTTTTTGTCTTGCTCTCTTTCTGTCTGTCTTTGTGTCTTTCTGTGTCTTTCTGTTAGTGTGTGTGTCTCTCTGTTTCTGTCAGTCTCTCGCTTTCTTTCTCTGCCGGTGTTGTTTGTCTCTTCTCTCCTTTATTCCTTCTTATATATCTCTAATTAGTTTTCTTTACTAGTTATCACTTCTCGTAATTTGCTTTTTCTTAAATATCTTTCCTGTTTATATGTTCATCAGCCATCCTTCCTTTCATTAATAAACGTTGTCTTTTTTCCTCTTTCCTTTTTCTTGTACATTTCTAATTAGTTTTCCTTACAATTTAATTCCTTTCCAGACTTAAATTTTCTCTGGATGAACTTTTCTTTCCAGACTTAAATTTTCTCTGGATGAACTTTTCTCCTTTTTTCCTT
>NC_087185.1:15189163-15201663 GCF_035594125.1 Scylla paramamosain
TACTGAACTGAAAAAAAAAAAAGAGCTCGTTCTCGATAAGTGGTTGAATAAAAAAAAATATCCAATAGTGAAAAAAATAAAAGAATCATCCTCATCCATACACTTATTTAATCCTTTTAGTTTTGAGACTGTAGCACAAAAATATCCCACAAAAATAAAACCTGTAAGTGGCTATGGGAGAAAAATAACCAGAAGCGAAAGAGTTAAAAGGTTTTGGAAGTGGCAAGAATTATCTTTTTTTTCTTTTGCGACCGTCACTTGGTGTCAGAAAATTATAAAAAAAAAAAAGGAAAAGAAAAGAAAGGAAAAAAATCTACTGTGCCTCCCACTTTGATCTAATACTTTTACATGCAAGCTTAGAGGAAAAAATACTTATGGCGACCTTCTCCCTAACGACATAATTATCAGTATGTTGTTTTTTTTAGCGGGAGGAAGATGAGCTGATGATGATAACGTGCCTCAACGATCATGGCCGCGAAGACAGGAACAGAAAAACAGGGAGTAATTTCAGAGAGAGAGAGAGAGAGAGAGAGAGAGAGAGAGAGAGAGAGAGAGAGAGAGAGAGAGAGAGAGGCTGACAACCAGAGACATACCCATACAAAGCAAACAAAAAACGAACAAACGGCAGATAGACACACACACACACAGAGACACACACACACACACACACACACACACACACACACACACACAGACGAAAGACAGACAAAGGAATAGCAAAATAAACGCAAAGAATACACAGAAAAAGAAGAAACAGACAGACAGACAGACAGACAGACAGACAGACAGAGTGGCGAAGAAAGGCAGACACAGACAGACGAAGAAGGAAGAAAGAAAAAGAAAAGAAAAAAGTCGGTAACAGCCAATTTTCTTTCCCAATATCTATACTTTTCTCCTCCTCTTCCTCTCCTCCATCCCTTTTCTCTCCTTCCCTCATTTTCTCTCCTACCTACTCATCCTTCTCATGTCTTCTTTCTTTCCCTTTATTTGCAGTTTTCTCTCCCTCCATTCCTTTTCTTCCATTTTCTTCCATCTCATCTTTATCTTCTTTCCCTTCTTCCTTCTTTTATCTCATGAGGTTATCTGTTTACCCTTCCTTCTCTTTCTCCTTTTTTCTTTATTTGCCTCTTTTACTCCTCTCTCCATATTTTTATCTTCTTTCTCTTCTTTCTTTTTATCTTCAGCTCCTATCTATTTACCCTTCTTCCTTCTCTTTTTTTATTTCCCTTTATCTGCGTCTTCTCCTCTCCCTCCTCCTCCATATCTTATCTCCCTCATCTATCCTCTCCCTTCCTCTGCCTCCTTCCTCCCCTTTCCTTTGCACTTCTTTTCTTCTTTCCTCTCTTATTCCACTCCTCTCATTTCCTACTTCCTCTATACCACTTCTCTCTCTCTCTCTCTCTCTTTCTCTCTCTCTCTCTCTCTCTCTCTCTCTCTCTCTCTCTCTCTCTCTCTCTCTCTCTCTCTCTCTCCCTGTCAATAAATGTGAAGGTGAGCGGGTCGCTTGGTCCCCTCTACAGGTAATCCGTGGCTCAGTTTCGTGGGTATTGGAGGAGGAGAGGAGGAGGAGGAGGAGGAGGAGGAGGAGGGGCAGGAGGAGGAGGGGGAGGAGGAAGAGGAGGGTAAACTGTGGATAAATGGAGGGAAGAAAATTAAAAGGATAAATACTGTAGATATATATTGGTGATAAAAAAAAAAGTAAGAAAAGAAAGGAATAAAGGAAGAGGAAGTAGGGGGAGGAGGAGGAGGAGGAGGAGGGTAAACTGTGGATAAATAGAAGGAAGAAGATTGGGAAGAATAAACAGATAGGCATAGATAAAAGAAAGGGAAGAAAAGAACGTGGATAAAGGAAGAGGAGGAGGAGAAAAACGATAACTGACAACAAAAAGAAAAGTAGAAAAGGAACAGGAAAGTAGAAAAAAAGGGTGAAGATTGAAAAAAGGAAAAAAAAGATAAATAGGAATAACGGAAAGAAAAAAAGGAGAAGCAGAAGAATGAGGGACAGTAGCTGGCAACGAAAAGAAAGTAGAAGAACAGAATAGGGAAATAGAAAGCAAAGGTGAATAACGAAGAGGAGCAAAAAAATAAGAGAAATAGAAGGAAGAACAGAAGGAAGATGAAAGAGAAATGACAGCTAAAGAAAGACAGCGATAACAAGAGAGAGAGAAAGAGAATAAAAGTAGAAGAGACGAAGTGGAAAGGGAAAAAGAAAATGAGGAGGAAGAAGAAGGGAAGGGAAAAAAAGGAAGGTAAAGGAAGGACGAAGACAAGACGATAAAAAATTAGAGGGAAGAGAGAGAGAGAGAGAGAGAGAGAGAGAGAGAGAGAGAGAGAGAGAGAGAGAGAGAGAGAGAGAGAGAGAGAGAGAGAGAGACCACATACCATGAGTGATGAAGAAAATTTAATTGCTGGAGGAGGAGGAAGAAGAAGAAGAAGAAGAAGAAGAAGAAGAAGAAGAAGAAGAAAAGAGGGGATGATACCCGAAGGAAAAAAACAAGAGTAAAAAAGAGGAAAAGTAAAACGCAAAGGAAATTGAAGAGGACGATGAAGATAAAGCGAATAAGGAGGAGGAAAACAAAGAAAAACAAGAGGAATGAGAGTAGAAAGCAGAAAAGAAGAATGGAAAAGAAATAAAATGGCCAACGAAAACAAAAGAGGAACAGTAGACGGTGGAAACAGAAAAGAACGAAAAAGTACATTTAAAATTAAACACCAATAACAGAAAAAAAAAAAAACGGGGAGAAGGAAGAGGAGGAAAAACGATAAAAAGGAAAACGATGAGGAAAAGTGAAAAGTACAATGAGCAACACAAATACAAGTAATCCACAAGATCACAGACAACACCAGAATACAACACCCAATCAAAATCAAGCAGTGGGTGTGTTGCAAAGGCTGCTTCACACCCTGGGGACTATTCTGAAACACCTCTGCGACTCACTACATTCAAAAGGCTCTAGTTGAAGTGACACGGGTTTTTAAGAGTGACTTCTTATGGTTCTAGCGACAGATGAACATGATTTCTACATTATTAACAGGAGAAAACACGCTTGAGAATCTGGCTAATCATCTCTGTGTCGTTTGAAAATACTCGTGGTGAAAGAACAAAGCGTTTTTTTAATACTGACCTAGATTAATTTCCTTCCTTCATCAGCCTCTTGTATTTGTGATGTGGACTTCTTTTCCGTCATGTTTTCTAGTGATACGTGACTCATACCCACAGTGATAATAAGACCTGGACTACCCCTATAAAGACAAGACAGAGAATTGGAAAGAAAAAAGCAAGAGGAATATTTTGGTGACGTTAGGGATGCCACTAACAGATCACAGTTATGCTTCGCCACTCGTCACTTTTTCTCGCACACCTCTTGATTAAATGTTGCTCTCTCTTTGGCCGAACTTTAGAGTATTCATATATAAACATAACAGCGTTCAGTTCTCTTATGTTCGTGAATGTTGTCACTAACAGATCACAGTTGTTGGTCACTCGTCACTTTTTCTCACACTTTTTCTATTTTAAAGGTTATTCTCTTGGTCCAAACTTTACTGTATTCAAATACAAACAAAATAGTATTCACTTTACTTATGTTCGTGGCCTGTAGCGCCGGTAGGTATTTCTTCTGTTACTCTTGCGTGAGGCGCTTTTTTTTTTTTTTTTTTCATAAAAGGTGGAAGGTTAGGGGGCAGGGAGGAAGAGAAAGTAAAGGAAGAGGAAGTACAGTAGGAGGAAAAGGTTGGTGGATTGTCTACCATGGTTCTTGTAGAGAAGTAGGTGGTCGGTCTCTTATATTTGGGGAGCCTTCGTTGGTCGACTTTCCATGTGATAGTCCAGGCAGATTTTCAGACTTGTAGACACGTGCTTCTTGCCAGAGTTCTCAGATGCAGTCAGCGTCGAAGATAATGTTGATAGAAAGCATGGGAGTGTTCTCGGCAGGTCTCGAACTCTGATCCCCGAATTCACAAGGACCGGATGCTGACCTCTGAGCCACCGCTTGAGAGAGTTAGATACTAAAGATAAGGAGAAATTGGCTCCCAAATTGATGGATGGATGACTGGAATAGATTGAGTTGTTAGCGGCAAGTCAATAAGGAGCCTTCAAGGAAGATAAGGTAAATTTATGGATAAGGATGATGGCTGTGTAGAAGTTTGTGTGTTTTACGCACGTGTAGGCAAACTGGCTTCTTGTAGTTTCTCTCATGCTCGTATGCTATTGAAATCCATACGATGGTGTTCCTGAAACCGATACAATTATGTTCTTAAAACCGATACAATTATGTTCTTAAAACCAATACAATTATATTCTTGAAAGCGATGCAGTTATGTTCTTGAAACCAATACCATTAAGTTCTTGAGACACATACCTTACAAGTCAATTCAACCTCAGTATCAAACCACAAGGCACAGGTGAGTTGCCAAGCAGCCCACCTTCGTCACACAGTCAATAGGAAGACCTCGAGGAAATATTCAGTAGACATGTAGCTCTCCACGTCTGCCCCTGAGATGATGATGAAGATGAGACGGGTAATGAACACAAACTGACACTTGAGATCAATAGATGAATATTTCACACCAGCAGGCGCCTCAGGGTCATTCTTCACGTGTAAAATCTATAGGATCGAGTGTTGCGTAAGTAGTGTTGGATGCCACGTACGGCTGTTTTTCGCCATGTGAGTAATGCTGTGTTGTGGCTTATAGCAGGTGTGGTAATCAGGTGTTGCAATGTGTTGTGGCGCGGCGAGCAGGGACGCAACTCTTTGGTGTGTGGAAATTAATGTTGCAGGAGGAGGAAAACAAGTTGACGCGAAGTGCGGGACTATAAATCATTTCGTAAAGTACGGAGGAGAAAAACGAGCCTCGGCGATGGGAAAAAAAAAAAAGAAAGAAAAAAAATTTTGCACACACACACACACACACACACACACACACACACACACACACACATACCAAAAAAAAAAAAAATGAAAACCAACGTGCACTTTTCCTTCTCCTTCCCAAATCTAACATTTTATTCAAGCATTTACATCTTCGTTTCGTTGCGCAGCTTTCCATTCACTTTTCATTGGGGCTCAAACTTGGCCAATCTCCATATATCAAGCTGATGTCGCACGCTGAGGAGGAGGAGAAGGAGGAGAGGAGGAGGAGGAGGAGCACTGAAAGGAGGAGGAGGAGGAGGAGGAGGAGGATCGGGGCTTCGTACGATAACTTAGATGATGAATGTCCGAGGCTGAAACGTCTTTATGCATGAGAAATCGCCTCCTACATGAGTTTACGGTGACTTATGTTGCTCCTTCTCCCACGTGACCTTAGCGCCGAAAATTCTCTTAAGTATCCCCCTCGAGAGTGACGGATTCTGAAGGGGTCGTGAAAAATGGGGGGGAAAAAGAAAACGCGGCGATTTTTAGAGGCTTGAGAGAATAAAAGAAAGGAGGGTAAGGAATATTTTTCCCAGAGAGAGAGAGAGAATAATACGGCACATACATAGATACGTAAATGAGGAAAGAAGTGATAGGCAGAAAGAAAGTCAAGAGAGAGAGAGAGAGAGAGAGAGAGAGAGAGAGAGAGAGAGAGAGAGAGAGAGATGGTGTAAGTAACGAAGATTGAAGAGAACTACAAAGCAAACAAAGGACATGACGAACAGGACAAAACAAAGAAGAGAAGAAGACAAATGAAAGAAAAAAAGAAGAAAGTGAAGGAAATGGACAAACGAAGACTACCGAAGAAGGAGTTAAAGGAAAGACGAAGAATTATGGGAACAATAGTGGAGACTGAAGAAGGAGACTAAGAGAGATATTTTGATTTACGGAAAGTGAATAGAAAGAAAACGAAAAGAAAAACGAACGAGAGTGAAAACAAAAATTGAAAAGTAACAAATAACCGTAAAATTAAAAGGGAATGTAAAATAAATATGGTGAAAATAAAGAGGAAAATTATTCAAAAGACTGTAAAAGACGAAAAATGGAAAACCACGAGACATAAATGAAAGAAAAACAAGAGAGAGAGAGAGAGAGAGAGAGAGAGAGAGAGAGAGAAGCGTAGGAATAAGATGAGAAGGGAAAGGAAGAGAGAAAAAAGAGGAGAAAGTTAAAGCTTGCATAATTGAAAGGAAAAGAAAATGACGAGAGAGAGAGAGAGAGAGAGAGAGAGAGAGAGAGAGAGAGAGAGAGAGAGAGAGAGAGAGAGAGAGAGAGAGAGAGAGAGCTGGTGGAAGTTTAACCCAGTGTATCATGTTTCAAAATCTTAGTGAAAGTTCGCTCGTTAACACAGGGACGATTCATTCCATACAGGCGCGGCGAGGATCTGGAGGGATGAGGGATTGACTCGCGGCTTTTGGATCATCGATTAAAGGATTGGGTGAGACTAGAGGACTCTCAAATGCAGATCGAATACCTTGTGGCGATAGATTTTGGATTTTCTTTTGTTTTGCTTTTATCCACTTGAGAGAGGAATGACAGGATTGTAGCTGGGAATAAGTGGGATTAAAGGATAATTTAGTGATGTCTTATGAGGATACAGTATATTTTTTTTTTAATATTCACTTATTTATTTATCTATTTTTTTTTAACGCTTGGGTGAGAAATCTGGACAGTTTATTTATTTGTTTATTTGTTTATTTATTTGTTTATTTGTTTATTTATTTATTTGTTTATTTATTTATTTATTTATTTATTTATTTATATTTATCTATTTATTTATTATTTTTACGCTTGGGACAGAAATCTGGGTAAACATTTATTTATTTATTTGTTTATTTATTTATTTATCTATTTATTTATTTATTCATTTATTTATATTTATCGATTTATTTATTCACTTTTTTTACGCTTGGGTCAGAAATCTGGGTAATGATTAAGTCGGATAAATGGTAACTGATACATTATGGGAATAGTTTTTACTGACAAAATATAAAAATGACAAAAATGACAGATTACACATAAATACAGCTTCTCCATTTAAATGTTTCTTATACCCGTCGTCTGTCTCTTTCCACTACTGCGTCTTCACCATTTCAATCAATAAATCCTGCAAAAGTACCGATTCTTCGACTGTTCAACCAATAAACTGCAAAAAAAATAATAATAATAATAATAAATCTTTAAACACACTAATACATTTGGGTTTTTCTTTTCTTTATACGTTTGAGAGATAACTGAATAGTGAATCATTTGAGTAAAGCATTGAAATAGAGAGAAAGCATCAAGTGTAAGTAAGGTCAGCGTTGTGAAAATAAAGAACCAAGAATAAAGGATTAGAATGAAACAAATGATTAGAGGATTAACCAACTTGGAATGAAGGATCTAATACTTTGATTGGGATTTTATTTATTTATTTATTTATTTTTCGCTGATGGTGTTATCAGTGTGTATCGAGATTGAATGTGTATGACTGAGAGAGATGCGTGAATCGTAGCAAAGTAGAATAGGTTATGAAGAGGCAGGAACTTTCAGTGTAAATTGAATGGTATGGAATAAGGGATTGATAGTAACAGGCAGGAAAAAGAATAAGAGGATGAAATAAAAACAAAAAATAATTGTCTTATAAATGAAAGATTGATTAAAAAAAAAAATAGAATGCCATAAGTAAGATTACCAGGAAATATTTTGCTTTTTATATATACTCTACAAAATTCAAGCTAAAATCATAATCATCTGAAAAAAAATATATATATATTCACGAAACTAACGCAAAACAAGAACTAAAGATGAATCACGGTAAACCAAAATTAAGGGAAAACATTTTATTGTTAGCGGAGGCTCAATATAAAACCAGGAAATCAGAAGGCATTGAAAAAAAATATATTAAGGAGAATCTCAATGACCCAAATAAAGGCAATCAGAAAAAAACAGTTCGATTACACAAACAGAATCCCAACAAAGCATTCATTTTTGTCCATTATTGAGGCTCGGAATTTAAAACAAGGGTTACAGAAAACATATAAAAAACACTAAAAGAAATTTTGAATGACGTAAGAAACTGAAACTGAATTGAAGTAAATTAGAACTGAAAGACAAATGAAGGAACAAGTGACTGAAGGATTGGATGAAGACATTAGAGGTTAGAACAATAAGGAACCGAAGGAACGTGTAAGACAGAGCAAATGATAAATGAAAGAACATGAAGAATTAAACAATGGAAGCAAAATAAAGAAAACTGGCGAGCATAAAGGGAAAAATAAATGAAGAACTGAAAGACGATATTAAGGAAAGAAATGATAATGAAGTAAAAGAAAACGTAAAATGGGCCAAATACCGATATATGAAGCAACATGAAGAATTATATAATGTAACCATAACAAAATGAAACTGACGAACGTAGAGAAATACGAATGACTGGAAGGCGATATGAGAGATTAGAACGATGAAGAAGCAAAGGAAAGAGTACAAACAGAGGAAATAATGATAAATGAAGCAACATGGAGAATTAAACAATGGAACCATAACATAATGAAACTAACAAGCGTAAAGAGAAATACGAAGGAGTGGAAGACGATAAGAGAGATTAGAACGATGAAGAAGCAAAGGAAAGAGTAAAAACAGAGGAAATAATGATAAATGAAGCAACATGAAGAATTAAACAATGGAACCATAACATAATGAAACTAACAAGCGTAAAAAGAAATACGAAGGAGTGGAAGACGATAAGAGATTAGAACGATGAAGAAGCAAAGGAAAGAATACAAACAGAGGAAATATTGATAAATGAAGAATCAGACAATGGCACACTAACAAAGTAAAGCTGGTGAGCGGGAAGGGAAAAGAGTGAAGGATTGGAAGACGATATTGAGGATCGCTAGGAGGAGGAGGAGGAAGCGAGGGGAGATGTGAGAGAGAGAGAGAGAGTGAGAGTGAGAGAGCAAATGATGAGAAATGAAGCATGTGATGGCGGGCGATTAAACTGATTGTAGGATTAGAACACTGAAATGGGAGGACATGTGGAAGGATTGCCGGGACGTGGTGAAGGATTGCCTCGTTCATTAAGGCGCCGCTAGGATTCCAGTCACCTTTTATCCAACAGTGTCCAAGTCTATATATTCGCTTTTCATGCAGATTCTTTTTTTTTTTTTCTTTTTTTTTTTTTGGTAGAATGTGCTTTTTTTTTACACGTAGCCAAAGAAAATATTTGTCTTCATACTTGTTTCGCTTTCCACCAAAGAATTTCCAAGTGTATTTATTCCTTTTTTTTTTTTTCTTCTTTTTTCATACTTACGTCGCCTTTTGTTCTTGAATATTCGGGTGTATTTCGTCGGTTTTTGTCATACATGTTCAAAAAATTACTTTTCATACAAATTTCTTTTATTTTTATTTATTTTTTTTTTCAAAGAATGTCCAAATCTATTTATTCCTTCTTTTCATAATTACGTCATCTTTTGTTCTAGAATTTTCAGGTGTATTTCTTCGGCTTTTGCCTTGCGTATACAAAATAAGTATTTGTCTTTTCATAGGAGTACTTATTTCGTTTTCTATTCAAGACTATTTGAGCGTATTTTATTTTTCATACATATTACGGTGTTAAACCAATAATTTGAGTGTTTTCGTGTTTCTTTTTTTTCATACGTACTTCTTCCTTTATTACTCTTATTTCTTTTTTTATTTGTTTATATTTCCGTTAGAATATAAATCAGTTAACACCCCAGCAATGACATATTATGAAACGTTCCTGCACACCACCTCCACTATTTTCAAAACCCTCTACTCTAGTTGATATGACACGAGCTTTTAAGGATGTTTTTACGGTTCTAGTGACAGATTAACAAGATTTTTGCATTATTAACAGGGGAAACACTATTGAGAATCCGGTTAATGATCTCTGTGTCCTTGGAAGATAGTCGTGGAGAGAGAGAGAGAGAGAGAGAGAGAGAGAGAGAGAGAGAGAGAGAGAGAGAGAGAGAGAGAGAGAGAGCAAAGCATTTCTGAATACGGCCCTAAGACATCATCACCATCAGCTCATATGGGTTCACTGCGGTGCAAAAGTCTCCTGTACTGGTAAGGGAAGGGAAGGGAATTTATTGTCTTTTTTTTTCATATTTTTCTTCTTTGAGTCAACAATATCCAAATCTATTTCTTCGACTTTTTTTCATATGATTTTCCGTTTTAATCTAACAATCTCAAAGTGTATTCGAGTTTTCCTTTATTTTTTTATTTATTTTCATATACATACTTCTTCCTTTAGCTTCCTTTGTGATTCCATTAAAGCACAAATCAGTCACCATCCCAGTAAGACTCATGCATCATCACCATCACCAGTCTGAGTTCACTGCCGAGCATAAGCCCCCTGCAGTGGTGAAGGGCGTGAGTTGAGCCACGCTCAACTCACTTTTATTTTTCCATTACCAGTCTATATTTTGTTTGATTTTGGTTTTGCGTTTTCTTTGCTTTTATACTTACCTCGAAGGATTATTGTGTGTGTGTGTGTGTGTGTGTGTGTGTGTGTGTGTGTATATATATATATATATATATATATATATATATATATATATATATATATATATATATATATATATATATATATATATATATATATATATATATATATATATGAACATAATAGAAACTGCGACAAACCGGTAGACCTACAGGTAAGTCAGTGAAAAAATAAATAATAATGATAAGTAAATGCAGTGAAAATAACAAATAGATAAATAGATAACAACAGCAACAACAACAACAACAACAACAACAACAACAGCAATAACAGCAACAACAGCAATAACAACAACAGGTAAATAAATAAGACCAAATAAAAACATACGCACATATTATCTACACAATCCCCTGTCAGTGCTGTCTAGTCTCCCTTTAAGGCTCCCTAGTGACACTGCACTAAAAACGTGATTAATGAGTCTATTCCAGCGTGGGAGCGACCTTACGTTTCGGTGTCACATTGACGTCATTTTCAGGGGCTAAAATAGAATAAAGAAACGTTGAAGTAAATAATAGACTAGCATCACAATTTTGTTCTATATTCCCAGTGAAGGTGGCGTCAGTGTGACTTCAGAACGTCAAGATTGAGTGAGTGGCGTTCGTACCCAAGCTGAGCCGCTCTTCCTGCTGAGTCAATTCTCTTTCAACCTCAATTTTTCTATATATTTTCTGTTTATTATTTTGAGTTATCGTCACTTTTTTTTCATTTTCTAAAGTTTTTTCTTCTTGATATTTGTTGTAGTATATGTTGCTTCAGACTAAGATACCATTCATTAAACATTCTTCTTATGGGTGTTTAATAATGCTATTGTTATTTCTATCTTCAACTGCTCACTTTGTTTTCTCTTACACTAAACTTTTTCTTCTCCTTGATTTTCGTTGCAGCATATGTCACTTCATACTAAGACACGATTTACAGCACAACACTCCATTCATGAGTGTTGAGTAATGTTATTGTTATTGCTGTTATTGTTATTTTGGCCTCCTGTCACTTTCTTTTCACATTTCATTTATTATTCTTTTTTTTTATGTTCCTTAATATTCGTTGCAGCACATGTAGCTTCAAACAAAGATTCAGTTCACGACAAAAACTTCTATTCAAGTGTGTTAAGTAATGAAGTAATGTTTTTGTTATTGTTATTTTGAGCTATTGTCACTTTTTTTCATATTTTCTTTTCTTTTTTCTTCTCATTATTCGTTGCAGCACATGTAGCTTCAAACAAAGACTCACTTCACGACAAAATATTATATTCAAGGGTGTTAAATAATGAAGTAATGTTATTGTTATTGTTATTTTGGTCTCTTGCCACTTTTTTTTTCATAATTTCTACTTTTCTTATTAATATTCGCTGAAGCATGCGTATCTTCAAACAAAAGACTCAATTCACGACAAAGCATTCTATTCACGTGTGTTGAGTTATGTTACTGCTCCCTTTCTTTTTTTTTTTTTTCAAGTGAACCACATCATTAGTGGACACGTGTAAACTTTTTTTTCCCTTTCTTTCTTTAGCCATTTTCGTGGTACAGCTCATTATCAACCTTCCCATAAACACACAAGCTTCCTTAATACGTATTGTTTCGATTTAAAAGCCTATCTCATATCATCTCTCTTAATGAACTATTTTACTGCTATTTGACACATCTTTCTGTTTATGATTTACCTTTTCTTCTTCTACAGCCATTTTCAAACATTGTACTGCCTAGAAATTGCAAACATATTCTTTTTTTTTACCTTCTTCCTTGTACACTTGCTCGAAAAACTATCGGTGCATGGTATGACGAAAAGAATCAATATACGGGTATTTCTATATAGTGATTCGAAACGTGGCTGCCAAAATACATTATATATCAACGCTGGCATCTCAGCAATCTCTTTTTTCTAATACTTATCGTCACTGGTGCCAAAATATTTAACCTAAAGTATGCACCGATTCTTTTTTGAGCGAGTATATTTGTTTAAAAGATTCCAAACATTGCTTTCATTGTTGCAAATTGTTTCTTATCGTCTCTTTTTGAACCGTAGACTAATATCAGGCCAGACAAGAGCACAAACACTCAGGAATTCCTCTCATAAACATCAATTAG
>NC_087185.1:15204163-15209163 GCF_035594125.1 Scylla paramamosain
ATTCTCACCCTCCTTTTCCATTCGTGAGTACTTGTTTTCTTCATTGTTTACTTGTTGCACTGACAGATTTTTGCTTTATCAATGTTTTTTTTTTATTATTATTTTTTCCCCCTTCCCTTGCTCAACTCTCATTTTCCTCTCGTTTTGTTCGGCAGTTTCATTTATATTTCGAAATTTTTCATTTAACTTTTTCTTTCTTTCTTCCAACGTTTCCACATTTCCTGCCACATTTTTTTCTGGGCTTGATTTTATCTTGTCTAATTTTCTTTCTGTTTGTCACTCAATATGTTTCTTTTTTTCTTTTCTTTTTTTCTTTTTTTTTTTGTCTCATTTTCTGCCACATTTAGTTCTCGTGACACAGTTCTCGTTTTCTTCTTTCCAGGTCTTTATGTTCGTCTGTTTATATTAATTATTTCTATATTATTTTTCCTCACCTGTAATCCTCCGTGTTGTTTTAATTACGTCTCTTTGTTTTGTTGTCTCTCTACTGTCATTTTTCATTTCAGTTGTGTGTTTCTAGCATTCTTTTTCTCGTCACTTTGTTTTATTCTCTAAGTTATTTTTTTCGTGTTCTTTCACTTTTTTTTCTTCTTTCATGTTTCTATGTTGACTTTATTTCTAGCATTTAATTTTCTTTGTCATATCTCCTTTTTTTTATATTTCGTATTATTTGCTTATGTTTTCGTTTCCTCCTTTTTCTTCATTATTTTTGCTTATTATATTCTTAGTATTTATTTTTATTCTTTACCTTATTTCTTTCTTTTTTTCATTTTATATCGTATTCTTTTGTATGTTTCCGTTTTTCTCTTATTTTCTGCATTTTCATTTCTAACGCTCATCTTTGCATTGCTTTCTTTTTTACTTTTTTTTCATTTCGTACTCTTTCATTTATATTTTCTCTTTCCTCTTTGTTTTTACTATCACTGTATTTACTTTCATTTATCTTTCACGGGAGGACTTTTGCTGTAAAGACAACTTGCTTCCCTCATTTATTTATTCTTTTCATTAAACTATGAACTCTCTTTCTTTTGCTCCTCAACGTTTTGCTCATTAATTGCACTTTTTTTTTTCTTTCCTCCGGTTTATGAATGGTGATGGCGAATAATACCTTGAATAATAGGACTATGAAGAGAAATATTTTGTTTCGGTCTTAATTTTCCTTCCAGTGGTGTGAGCGTTAAAGGAGGCGAGCATCATTATTCTTTCTTTCTTTCTTACATACGAGTATTTCGGCAGTTTTTTCTCCATAATTTGTCGAGGAATGTATTAAAATCATGGATATTTACTTTTTAGGGGAGATTTGTTGAACTTTTTGCCTTGTTATAGAATTAATTAAGAGAGGAGTGAGGTATTTCCTAAAGTGAAGCTGCTTAAGTCTGTACTTATCTTTTCTTTTCATTATTATTTTTCATCGTTTTGAAATCATTATTCGCGTGATTTGCTGAGGAGTTAATTAAAGTCTGGGATCTCCTTTTCTTTACTGCTGAATATCTGTCGCGCTACGTAAAAGTCCTCAACAGAAACAAAGGAAAGTGTGAAGCTAAACTTTCCCGCGCTGTACAAACATTACTCCGAGTCACTCCTTTTAAAAACCCGAAACTCATCTGGGGGAAGGTCCATTGAAATATTGAAATAAGAAAAGCAGATGGTCGTCGGGTATAATTAAGAAGAGGAATATGCGACAAAACACTCCTTCCCGCCTCTCATTCAGTCGTTAGATGAGGCTGCAGCTCCTCTGAAAGGCTCTCCACGGCCTTCTCAGTCCCTCCAGCCAGCCAGCCAGCCAGTCAGCCAGTCAGCCAGTCGCAGTGTGAAAGCCATGCGTCAAAGGTGGTATATGAAGGCAGGATGACGGCTGCTTGGGGCACGGACGAGGCTTACTGGGGTTACACGGGGAATAGCTAGGGCAAGAAGAGCGTGGGTTGAAATGTTTTGGGCTTTCAGGTTAATGAGAAACATCGACGTATGGTTTTTAGATGAAAAATTTAAGATAAGGAGTGTTTAGTGTTAAGTGAGAACTTTTTTTTCTTTATGTAAGAGGGGTCTAGGACAAAAAAGTGCGAAAAAAATGCCCGTTAAGAGTGCCAGTCCCTAAAAAGAGGTCAGGAAGGATCACCCAAAATTAAAGGATAAGCGTCTTGAAACATTACGTGCATGAGGTTACAAGCTGAGAGATAGTGAATGTGGTTGAGATGCTTGGAAATTAATGGATATTGGTATAGGAATATGAAAGGGAGTTACAGATGGTGTTTAGTGCTAAATTACTCGTACATGTGTAGCGGTTAGATTTTCTGAGATTACAAATTAGATCTGCAAATGACGATTACCCTTACAAATATCTGAATAAGTGCTTTAGTATTCCACACAGCAAGTATCTTCAGGAAATGGGTTACTGAACATTTACACCGCTAGACATTTAATCCCACCATTACCTGCAGCTTGTTAGACACTTGTTTCTTGCACTGTAGTCTCTAGAAAATAAACATAAATAGGAAAATCGATAAACCTTAACTTCCAGTCCTCATTTTTTTGTCCATACAAATATTTTTTTCTTTCTCAATGTTATAAATGTTGACGAAGATGAACCAAAGCATTCACTGTAAATAAATACGAGAATATAAGGAGATAAAAACATAAGATAAAGGAAGCTGCAAGAAGCCATCAAATCTACACGTGGCAGTCCCTGTAATACCAAAAAACAAAAACAAAAATAAGATCACCACCACCACCACCACCACCACTAAACAAAACAAAACACCTTTGAGTAGACGGACGAAGGAGATAAGTGGTCGGGGAAGGGAGGGGGGTGGAGGTTGCGAGATATGTTTCCCCGCTGTACTAGAATGCTGATGATAAATGGTGCCATCAGACCTACACGTGGCAGTCCCTGTAATACCTTTGAGTAGACGGACAAAGGAGATAAGTGGGTGGGGAGGCGGTATGGGAGGGGGGGTGCGAGGTGTTTCCCCGCTGTACTAGAATGCTGAAGATAAATGGTGGTGATTTTTAACGCATTGACAGCCAGCGTGAGGCGGACTAAACGAGGCATCGGCAAGCAACATTTAAACGCGCCGCTGAATAAATCTTGCATAATAACGTTTGAAATAATTGGTGCGTTTAGTTAAGCACTGAGTTAGTATATTAATGAGGTGATAATGATAGGCGTTGGTAATAGCTGTATAGACTGAGTGTTTACTTATTTATTCATTTATTTATTTATTCAATTACATTTTAATTAATCTGTTTTCTCTGCGCCAGGAAGGTGGGCTTCATATGATTAGTTAACGAAGGACTCATGCGGCGGCCAGGTGCAGGTGATTCACGGGAAGTGACTGTTACTGTTGGTGATTTGTTTGCCTTTCAGGACGAGGGAGATGATGGTGATTGTAGTCGTTAAAGTAGTAGTAGTAGTAGTACTAGTAGTAGTAGTAGTAGTAGTAGTGATGATAATGATAATAATAATAATAATAATAATAATAATAATAATAATAATAATAATAATAATAATAATAATAATAATGAACACAAAATAAGAAGAAAGCGAAGAAGAGGAAGGAGTCAAGATAATATTGATAATGATGATGTTAATAATGATAATGATGGTGATGGTGATGCTTATAAAAAAGCTACTACTACTACTACTACTACTACTACTACTGCAACAACAAATAATAATAATAATAATAATAATAATAATAATAATAATAATAATAATAATAACAAGGCAGGTAACTCATCAGTTCACAATTTTTTTGAGCGAAATTTCACCTTGACCCAAAAACTGCAGGTGAAAAAAGGTGAGCCGGATATAAGCTGCGGCCAAGCCAGATTACACGTATCCGAACAGGCCATTAAGGAAGGTGTGTCATAAGTTTATAATGCAATTAGCGACACTAATGACTCGCCCGTCACGTTGCCTCCCTCCGGCGTCACTTTCAAATCTGTATGGAGTTTTGAGGTTATTAGAGAGAACACTTTTAATGAAGAAATATTGCTCTCTCTCTCTCTCTCTCTCTCTCTCTCTCTCTCTCTCTCTCTCTCTCTCTCTCTCTCTCTCTCTCTCTCTCTCTCTCTCTCTCTCTCTCTCTGAATATATCTACGTATTTATTTATTTATTTATGTATATTTTTTGTATGCATACATTTATCTCTTCATCTATGTGTTATGTGTATGTCTATTTATTCTTTAATTAAATTAGTGATTTAACTATAAATAGATATCTTTTTACATATCAGTGTGTCCATCTATTCAGTTTTCTACTTATTTATTTATCTATTGGTACACTCATCCATCCTTCGATCTATGTATCATTCACCCTTCTATCTATAATTCATTCATCTCTATCTACTTATCCATCTATCCATCTACCTATCTATTCATCCATCCATTCATCCACCCACCCACCCACCCACCCACCCTCATAGCGTTTCCAGAAGCCTCATATAGCGAGCGCACTGTTACCTGGCCAAGTACAGGTAATTGTTGCCATACCCTCCCCTGCGGTGCTAATTACCTGAGTCAGTCCTTGGTATCCGCGGCAGAACACCCTCGCGTCTTGTTACTTTGAGGGGAAGTCATGCAAGTTGAGTGCATGCGCGTGTGTTAATGTGGCTGGAGTGTGTGTTCGGTCTGCGGAAGTCACGAAGGAGGAGGAGGACGAGGAGGAAGAGGAGGAGGAGGAGGAGGAAGACGAGGATGACGAGGAGGAGAAGGACGAGGAGGAGGATGAGGAAAAGGAGGAAGAGGAGAAGTTGAGGTAATAGGAATTTGTACTGTGTGTGTGTGTGTGTGTGTGTGTGTGTGTGTGTGTGTGTGTGTGTGTGTGTGTATCATTTGTCTAATTCTGGTAAAAATATGATGAGTGTGAGCTGTGAAATATAGGTTAATGATCTCTCTCTCTCTCTCTCTCTCTCTCTCTCTCTCTCTCTCTCTCTCTCTCTCTCTCTCTCGGCATTTTAGGAACTCATGACGTATATACATTTTTTTCTTTCTTTTTCCTT
>NC_087185.1:15219163-15231663 GCF_035594125.1 Scylla paramamosain
TTGAAACATAATGGAGATAAGATACAGAATAGAAACTTTAAGAAAATGCGGAGTGAATGTAAATAAACTGAACTAAACAAGAGAAATGGTTGTGCTAAAGAAAAGAAGAAGAAAAAAAAAGGTAAAGGCGATGAACACAAGATGACTGTATACTGAAACCCAATTGACACAAGATATAATTATGGAAACTTACAGAAAATACGGAAGGAATATAAAGAAACTGAACTAAACAACAGGAATGGGCATGTGCTGAAAAAGAAATAAAATAGAAACAGGATAAAACATAATGACGTGACTATACTGAAAAGCAACGGGGAAATAACGAGATACAACACGGAAACGTAGGAAATACAAAATGAACTCATGGAAATTTCACAAAATGAGAGAAATGTGTATGTAATGAAAAAAAATAAATAAATAAATAAAGATAAATGACTATATACTGAGACCCAATGGAAAGCTAACAAGATACTACACGGGAACTTATAAAAAAAAAAAAAATAATAATAATAATAATAATAATAATAATAATAATAAAAAAAAAATGAAGTGAATGTAAAGCTGAACTAAACAAGAAAAATGTGCTAAAAAAAGAGAAAAAAGAAAATGAAAGAAACAAAAAATAAACACAATAAACATGATGAGACGACTATACAATGAGAAACAACAAAAAAGTTATCGAGCTACAACACAAAAAACATAAAAAAATAAATAAATAAATAAAAATAAGGAAATTGAACAAAGTAAGAAAAATGGGGAAGAGAGATATTGGGTTAATCTAGTAACGCTTAATGAGAATTGATAGACGAAGGGAACGAGTGAGAAAATAAGAAAGGGGAAGGTATTACAAAGTGGTTTGCAAGGAAATCCATAGAGGTATTAGAAGAGGAAGGGAAGGTATTGAAGTCGATAAATATGAGAAGAAAATCTGAGTTACTTTCACGTGAATTTGTTATGGGGAGAGGAAGGGAGAGAAAATATGAGGGAATAAAGAGAAAAGGGGATCTTAAAAATATTAAAATGGAAAATAAAGCAAGAGGAGTAAATAAAGTCAGGGAAAAAAATATCTTAGCTGCATTTAGGTGGATTTGTCAAGGGGAGAAGGAAAGGAAAAATGATAAGGAAGTTAAAAGAAAATTATAAGAAATCTATAAGGTGTTTTCTTGTTAACTGCGAAGGGAAAAGAAAAGGACAAACAAAGGAAAGGAAAGAGAATAGAGGGACATTCACTCACTTCTACGAAACCAAGAATAAAGGGAAAGAAAAGAAGAAAAAAAAGGAAGTAAGGAAGACCAAAGGGAGGGAAATAAGAGATACGAGGAAGGGAAAAGAGCTGGAAAGGTGAATCTTGCCTAGTAATGTCCTTACGGAATAACAAAAGAGAATAAAGGAGAGGAAAGAGGAGGGAAAATGAGATGAAAAGACTTCCAAGACATGAAAACAAACTGAGCAAGAATACTGAGCCGTAAAAAAATGAACAGAAAACTGATAACAAGAGATAAACTAGTGAAGAACATTAACGAATAAAGGGGCTGAAAGTTGAATGATGAAAAATGGCATACGAAAAAAAAACAAAAGAACTTGAGCGAATGGGAGAGAGACAAAATAATGAAAACTTTTGGAGAGGAGAGACATGTTTGGAAAAAAAAAAAAAAGTCAATACCGATACAAAAGGACCAAGCCGAAAATAAAATGAAATAAAATAAAAAGGAAAAAAAAGTTAAAAAAATAAAACAAAACATAAACGAGAGGAAGATTACTTTTGTTTGCAATTGTTTATTTTTCTCCTCTTATCTTTTATCTTGTGTTATTTTCTCCAGTATTTTTCCTTCTCTGCCTGGAAGCGAAGTAAGAATGAAGAGAAAAGATAAACGGGATATTGAAAGGAAGGAAAAGAGGAGGAGGAGGAGGAGGAGGAGGAGGAGGAGGAGGAGGAGGAGGAGGAGGAGTAGGAGGAGGAGGAGTAAAAGGAAAAGAAGAGGAGGAGGTGGGGGAGGTGGAGGAGGAAGAGGAAGTGGAGGAGGAGGAGAATAAGTAGGATGAGAAGAAAGAAGAGGAAGAGGTGGGGGGAGGTAGCGGAGGAGGAGGAGGAGGAGGAGGAGGAGGAGAGGTATGAAACGTGCTTCTTCATTCACATTTTCCGATTTCCTCCATGCAGTCTTAAAGAGAGAGAGAGAGAGAGAGAGAGAGAGAGAGAGAGAGAGAGAGAGAGAGAGAGAGGGAGAGAGAGAGAGAGAGAGAGATTCAGCTAACCTTTTATTAACTGAATTCTCACAAGGTCAGCAATGTCTGGTAATATTGGTTGTTGTTCTGGTAGTAGTAGTAGTAGTAGTAGTAGTAGTAGTAATGGTGGTAATTTTTGAGTGATTCTTTTTTACGTCTCTTTGGGGACTAGTACCTTCAATAGACCTTTTTTTTTGGCCTTTGTTGCCCTTGGCCAGACCCTCTTACATAAAAAGTAGTAGTAGTAGTAGTAGTAGTAGTAGTAGTAGTAGTGGGTGTTGTTGTTTTTGTTCTTGTAACAGTACTAGTAGAAGTTTTGTTGCTTCTCTTTTGTTTTTGTTACTGTCGTTCTCGTAGCGGTAGTGTCCGGGGTGGGGTGATGAAGTGGCTGTGATTCATTGGCAGCCGCGTCCTGGGCTGGTCTAGAGTCAAGTCCTTCCCCTTCCTCCCCCCCGCGGCGCCACAGCTGACTCGTGCACTTATGAGTCTCTTGCTAATACTAAACATTTTGATTTAATATATTCTGTCACATTACCAGTCAGCATTCAGTCAATTAATTTCTTTCAGGATGCCTTACTCTTTGTTACCCTTGGCCGGCGCCCGTCCTGCATAAAATAAGCCTTGTTCTGAGATGATTTTCGAAGATCTGAGTATGAAATTAATATCAAAGGAGTAACCCTACAGAAATATCGCGGGAACAAGTAGCGTGATATTACTTACATAAACATCCGTAAGACTAGACAAGCGCCACTGGAAGCGTCGCCCTGCTGACACACTTGCATGGAGGTTTTTATTGAAAGTAAGTTTATTTCCACAATTTTTCTGAAAGGTTAATATGTTAATGTTATAGTAATTTTTCTATTGATCTCTTGGAATCAGTTCAAGGCGAGGCTAACTGATGGTGCGACTGCGATACGAAATGCCATACTTATATTTTTCCCCTTAAATTTGCAATGTATTTTGTATCTTGAAGGAAAAAATGGTAATTAGTTAAGGTAATGGTGGCGGTTGAAGAAAAGATAATAGGTAATACACGCTCCTTTATCATTACCATACACATCTCATACATAATTTTCCTCTTAACCCTTTCACTGCGATAGGAAACAATTAACAGCACCAGAAGTAATGCATGACATTTTTAAAAGCATCTAAAAAAAAAAAAGTGATTAAAAAGAACAGATTTTGCAATTTCTACACAGTTTAAGGATTGGTTGTGGCTGTAGAACAAGTAAAGATGTCTCAGAAGTGATTGGTAATTAAGAAAAGGTGCCCCAAATTACAACCAAAGGGTTAAATAAAATATAAATCAATAAATAGCCACGTCAAGAGCATCATGGGAGCACCAGTCAGCCGTGCCACAGAGGGAGACGTGGGCGTGGCTTCTACATCACCTTAACGAGAAAATAAAAACTACAATGATAGCTGTCAATTAGTCTACAAATGACTTGCCTTCAATAGTAAGAGTAAAATTTTAACTGTTTTTATTAAACTTAATATATTTGTGTCTTTTAAGTCATAATGAGTCATAACCTCCTTTCCTCCCTCCCTCTCTCTTAATCCTTACCTTCTTTCTTCCCTTCCATCAGCTTTCCTTTCTCTTCCTTTCCACCTTCATTTCCACCATTCTTACTTATCTCCTTTCCTCCCTTCTTTCCTCCCTCCCTTTCTCTATCCTTCCCTTTCCTATTCCCCCTTCCACCACCCTTCCCTTTCTCTACATTTTCACTTCTATTTCCACCACCATTCCTACTTCTCTCCATTCCTCCCTGCCATTTTCTATGCTTCGTTTTTTCTCCCCGCTTACAATTCTCTACTCACACACTTCACCAACCTCCCTCCCTCCCTCCCTCTGTCCTTCCCTCTCGCTCTCCCTCCCTCCCTCCCTCCCTCCCTCTCTCCTTCACTGGTGTCACACTATTGGAAAAGTCTACAAAAGGCGTCGACCCTTTTTCTCTTCTCTCGCGGAGGTGAAAAATATTTGCAAAAAAAGTCAACACCTGGAGCAAAATAGTGACCTCACCTGTGCTCGGAGGAAAACTGCTGGTGGAGAAAACTTTCCTCCTTCTCTCCGACACCTGAGGGAAGGAAAAGTGAGACATCTGTACGTGAGAGTAGCTGGAGAGAATGTGGTACTTAGAGAGCGAGAGAGAGAGAGAGAGAGAGAGAGAGAGAGAGAGAGAGAGAGAGAGAGAGAGAGAGAGAGAGGGGGGGGGTGAATTCTTGCCCCGTTTCTGTTCTATTTACTGAAGGCGAGTCACGAGTATTTGCTCGATGGGTTTCTCTTTATCAAATACTGGAGAGTGATAAAGTATTGATTCCCGTGAGAGAGAGAGAGAGAGAGAGAGAGAGAGAGAGAGAGAGAGAGAGAGAGAGAGAGAGAGAGAGAGAGAGAGAGACATTGACAGTCTGACAGAGGGAGAAACAAGCAGACAGACAGACAGGCAGATATTAGCATCACCACCACCACTACCACCACCGCCGCATTCACCTAAAAAAAAAAAAAATACACAATTTATACAGAACCCCCCCAAATATCCCTCCTTCAATTAGCATCTACATAAAATCTTACCGTAATTACTGACATTATCCTTAATAGTGTGCGAGTAATTATCTCTTAAGCTGCAGTCTCATAGTTAATGAATGTATTAACAACAGCTGTGCGTCCCCTCCACCCACCTGCCGCCCTCCACGTGTTCACTAATGTGCTCTCCCGCCTTACCAAGTCTGTGTGGATGGACTCAACACACCAGCCAGCCAAGCTCTTCGCCACGCGGCCTCTGTAATGCTCTCTGCGCCTCAGGAGTGTGTGAAAGAACCAACACGCCCGCTGCTTTTTTTTTTTTTTTTTTTTTTTCATTCTGACAGGGAGAGTTGTACGTGTGTGTGTGTATGTTTATGTGTGTGTGTGTGTGTGTGTGTGTGTGTGTGTGTGTGTGTGTGTGTGTGTGTGTGTGTGTGTGTGTTTGTTACTCACCCAGGATGGTCTGCTGGTCTCGCCACACAACCAGCCGTTCCCAGCGTACAGTGCTCAGAAGTCACGGTGGCCGGGTGGACGGGACTTGGACACTCACGCCACACACCGGCGCAGTGAGGCCGCGACCCTTGACTTGCATCCCTTGCCTGCTGCTGCTGCCGCTGCTGAACAGGGGGATGCACATGGAGAGGCCCATCCGTCTGCCTCGCTGCTCCTAGTGTGTGTGTGTGTGTGTGTGTGTGTGTGTGTGTGTCTCAGGTTTCGTAAGCCTAGATAGCTCAGTTGGGAGAGCGTTAGACTGAAGATCTAAAGGTCCCCGGTTCGATCCCGGGTCTGGGCAATGTACTTTTAACATACCTTGCCAGGACAAGTAAAAACATCCTGAGTTGCATTCACTGAGAGGTGTGGGCGCGTGGTGATGTGGGAGTTTTAGATAGTTAAAGATTTCAACAAAGAAGATGTAAACCAGATTCTTTTTGGCCAGAGAACAAGTTAGAATTTACACGAATATGCACATTACGTGAGCATAGTCAGCAAAGATACATACGGTGCAGACAACGATGTCAAACGTTATATAATTTTTTTTTAAAGTAGGAAAAAGGACTTGAATAAAATTGCTAAAATTATAAAATACAATACAATACAATACAATAAAAAGTAAATACAATGAAAGTAAATAAGAAAAATCGACTTGTGTTGGATATTGGCTCTGAGTAGCGTGAACACGTCACTGTGCTTGTAGTGTGTGTGTGTGTGTGTGTGTGTGTGTGTGTGTGTGTGTGTGTGTGTGTGTGTGTGTGTGCATGCAGCAGTTATAGTAATTAGTAATAAACGATTTATTTGCAGTTTGCATCCATGGGCCTAAAATTTTTACATTGTATGAAATGGAAATAAAATTAGACAATATTAGAAAGACACACACACACACACACACACACACACACACACACACACACACACACACACACACACACACACACACACACTCACACACACAGAGGGAGAGAGAGAGAGAGAGAGAGAGAGAGAGAGAGAGAGAGAGTGTGTGTGTGTGTGTGTGTGTGTGTGTGTGTGTGTGTGTGTATACACGCGCGCGCATTGGCGTGTGTGTGCGTAGCTTCAAGCTTCATCTAACTGGCCATTGTTTTTCCCCTTATCCTCCCTTATCCAAACCTCCTGCCTTTCCTCCTTCCCTCCTTCCCTTCCTCTTTCGTCCCCTAAAACAAAACACTCTGAACCCCGTTTATCGCATAAATCCGGGACGCGTCGGGCGCTAAAAGCCACGGAATGGACCATCTTAAATTCATGACTGACGCGGACAAATATTTGCCTTGTGTCTCCTGGCGTGTCCGAATCATCAGCCAGAAGAGCCAATTCCAGCACCCACTGTCACTTTATTTGGAATGGCGCCTGGAATACCTCGGGGATGGCTGGGGGAGGAAGGGAGGCTGGAATGATCATTTTATTGGCGTGAAATAGTGTTGGAAATAGAAATGGAAGAAGTGCTTCGGATTATGTCTGGAAATTTTTATTGCTAATGGAAAAGGTGCTTAAAACAATGCCTGGGAAGATCATTCTACTGGTGCGTGATGGAGGGGCGGTAAGTGGGAAGGAAGAGGTGCTGGGAATTGTGCCTGGAATAGTGTGTTTTTAGACTGTGGTGCGACTTTTTCACCTCGGTATTAGGTGTGGGAATCGTGCCTCGGGTGGTCTTGCGATGCTGGAATGGCCCTGGAATGAAAGTGTAAATAGCGACTCAGAAGACTTGATAGATTTGTAACTGTGGAATTCTCTGTTTTTATTCTCTTCTCCCACCATCTCGTGACGGAGTGTTGATCTAAAATTTAACCTGGCGGGACATCCTTCACATTTGTTTCCAGACTGCAGCGGTTCAAAGTTGTCTGCTGGGTGTCAAAGCCTTTTTGTCTTGTTAGTGTTAGTGTTCGCTGAGACTCGTTCCGCTTGTATATGTTTGTGTATGTTTGTGTGTGAGTATGTTTGTGTGTCTGTGTATGTTTGTGTGAGTGTATGTTTGTGTGTCTGTGTATGTTTTGTGTGTGAGTGTATGTTTGTGTGGCTATGAATGTTTGTGTGCGAGTGGAAATACAAATACGAGTTAATATGATGGTGGTGATTTCATTATATTCTGTGAGTATTGGTGATTGTGAGTACAGTGTGTGTGTGAATGTGTCTGTTTTGTGATTGTATTAAAAAAAAAAAAGGATGACTGACGTTCACTATACTCGTACGCTGAAGTTTTTTTTTTTTTCTTTTCTTTTCTTAGGAGTACCGATATATTTTTTTCTAAGAGTAGCGAGACTTTTTTAAGAGTAGCGGACACTTTTTTTTCTAAGAGTAACGAGGCTTTTTTTTCTAAGAATAGCGAGACTTTTTTTCTAGGAGTAGCGACACTTCTCTCTCTATCTCCTCTCTCTCTCTCTCTCCTCTCTCCTCTCTCTCTCTCTCTCTCTCTCTCTCTCTCCTCTCTCTCTCTCTCTCTCTCTCTCTCTAGGAGTAACGAGACACTGGAACTTAATTCAAACACATTTCACTTTTACTTTTTCACAAGTGGCGATTAAAATGACGTTTCTTGTACTTACACAAAAAGTCTACTATTATTATTTTCATTATAGCGAGTAGATTGAGATAACAAAAAAAAATATATATAGATTGAAAGACACTCAGAAAACTTAATTCCTCTCTTCTGATTTGTCTTATTCTCTTACCGAGTCTGAAGGACTTAATACAGTCCTTCACCACACACCTATCCACCTCTGATGAAATGGCACCTGAAGCGACGTAAAAAGACCAGGTGATGTGTCAGGTAACATAAGGAGATGGACAGAAACTCTATCTCCTCCTTCCTCTCTTGACTTTTTTATATTTATAGTGAGTAAACAGAGGAAATAAATATAAAAAAAAGTAATAATAGAATTTAAAAGATACACAAAAAGTCTACTATTCGTATTTCTTTTATAGCGAGTAGATTGAGATAACAAAAATATATATATATAGATTGAAAGACACTCAGAAAACTTAATTCCTCTCTTCTGATTTGTCTTATTCTCTTACCGAGTCTGAAGGAAAAACGTAAAATATTATTACAGGTAAACTCAGTAGGTGTACAAAAAAAGGACTGCCTCGTTTCCATCTGTTTTATCTTTTCTTTTTATCTCTTATGGCTGTAGAGAGTAATTAAAAAGATAAATAAATAAAAAAAAACATGAGATTGGCGCTATTTGTATCCAGGGGTAACTGTATACGTTCAGTCTGGAATACAACCTGGAATAGAAGTCTTGTGAGTCCCTTCTGGAATCGTGCCGGGGAAAGAGTCTGGAAGGATCTTAGTTTTTGGTCGTGGTTCTCTACACGCCCTCAGCTTCTCAGCCAATCAGGAGAAGGAGAATTTTACATCGGGAAGACAACAGCCAATGGGGGACGTTTCAAGGGGCAGACTCGCTCCATGGGAAGGACAGGGCAGTACAACACAACACACACACACACACACACACACACACACACACACGATAAGGCAGTAGTGTCTTTTTCTCTCTCTCTTTCCTTTCTTCTTTTTTTTTTTTTCTTCTTCTCCTTCTGCTTCTTCTTCTTCTTCTTCTTCTTCTTCTTCTTCTTTTCTTTCCTCTTTCCTCTTTCCTCTTTTTCACATACAAACGTCAGTGAATTTGTTTCCTTTACTTTTTCTTTTCTTTTTCCTTCTTTCTTTATTTCCTTCATTCCTGCTTGCTTTCTCGTTTTCTTTACCGTGCTTTCCCTGTCCATCCCACCTTATTTACGCTCATATTCGCATGCACACTCTTGTCTTCATGCATCATCTTTCTCATATTCAGTAATGGGCGTGTAGTTTTTGCACACACACACACACACACACACACACACACACACACACACACACACACACACACACACACACACA
Source organism: Scylla paramamosain (assembly GCF_035594125.1). Lineage (NCBI taxonomy): Eukaryota > Metazoa > Arthropoda > Malacostraca > Decapoda > Portunidae > Scylla > Scylla paramamosain. Next base: position 15,228,295 of record NC_087185.1, read on the forward strand.
CACACACACACACACACATACACACATATTCTACCCACCCCCTGCTTTTTTTTTTACTGGTCATGCATATCTACAATTCTCTCTCTCTCTCTCTCTCTCTCTCTCTCTCTCTCTCTCTCTCTCTCTCTCTCTCTCTCTCTCTCTCTCTCTCTCTCTCTCTCTCTCTCTCTCTCTCTGTCAGTATGTGTGCGCGTCTTTGTCTATTTGCCTGTCTGTTTTCTTGTTTTTTTTTTTTTTTCGCCTTTCTGTCAACATGTCTCGCGTATCGCTTGTATTCTGTCATCCTGCCTGCCTGTCTGTATGTATGTCTGTCTGTTTTGTCTCTTTTTATCTTTCTCTCTCCCCCACGGCTCCATCTTACTTAACAGTCGCTAATTCCTTCTTCATTAAGCATTTCTTTTCTTGTCTTTCTCCGTATCCTTCCCTTTCCCCTTCTGCGCACTCCCTCACTCGCCTTCCCTCTTTGTGAATCGCTCAGGAGTTAAATATGTTTCCGATACGACTATTTTGTTCCTCCCCAGTTTGTCCTCCCGAGAAAATATTAGGAGTAATCAAGCATAATTTGTAGCACGAGGGATTTCCATTAAGGTGTCGTGAAGTGTCCATTATGTTATTATGTCCTCGCGTTTTTACAAGGAAGAGTTACAATGGTGCTCCACTAATGCGAAATTCAGCAGCTTCATCACTTGTATTCTTAAATTGACGTCCTTGAAAGCACTTGAAAGAGTTGATGTTGACGTGTATCATAATGCGCACTTTTTTTTTCTTTTTACTTTTTTTTTTAAGTGTTAGTCATGTTACGTGTTACTCTTCCGTTGTTTAAAGTTATCTATCTTTTTTTTTACGTCATCTATTCCCTCTGGTTCATTTTCTTCCCCATGTCCTTAGTTTAATAACTCTCTCTCTCTCTCTCTCTCTCTCTCTCTCTCTCTCTCTCTCTCTCTCTCTCTCTCTCTCTCTCTCTCTCTCTCTCTCACTCTCTCTCTCTCTCTCTCTCTCTCTCTCTCTCTCTCTCGCTCTCTCTCTCTCTCTCTCTCTCTCTCACACACACACACACACACATACACATTTGTTCGGTACAATTTGTTAGGTTTGTCGGAATTTTTCTTTAAAAACCGCTCACTGTGTTCCTTTTTCAACGGAACAAATGATCTCTATATATTTTTAATACATCAGCTTTCCAGAATGGGTAAACTTACACTGGAATTGAATTAAAATTGAGTGCTGTTATACTTGGCGTCTGGTTAGGTGCATGGGACTGGAATAACTGCACATCAAAGACTGCGAGAAATGTGACGTCACGGCCAGAGCTTATGTGCTTTTGGGAAAACTCTATCTGGATATAAGCCTGAGTGGTGAAAACGTAAAACTGAGTGTCTTTTTTTTTTTTCTGAGGATTAACACTTTTTTATCCTGTCAAAATAGCTCACTAGTTCCCCTTTTTTTTTTTTTTTTTTACTTTTGATTCATGCATTTCTTAGAGTTTTCTTAATATTACATGAGTGGGCGTCTCGGTGGGCTGTCTCTTACAGGTTACCAAGCACCTCTGCCCGAGTCAAAACCGCAACGCCTCACCGTCACCACGCGGGTCACCACAAAGGCCGGTATTCAGAAACACACTGCCCTCTCACCACCACTGTTTCCCAAGACAACAGAGATGATTAGTCAGGAACTGAGGACTCTTTCACTTGTTTACGATGTAGAAATCGTGTTAATCTGTCACAAGAACCGTAAAAACACAATTAAAAATCCGTGTCTCTTCAAGTGACTTTAAGTCACTTTGTAAAAGTAGTGGCGGTGCAGAATAGAGGTGTTTCAGAATATGATGCAAAGGTTCTGCTCAACCGCTATAATTTTCCCGGCTGATCCATCCTCCACGCCACCTTATGTCCAGATATGTCCATTAAATTACCTGTGGCCACGCTAAAAATAGTACGAAGGGTAATGGAGATATGTCGAACTCCTCTGATGGAGTTGTCCTAACCCATCCAGTGGGGAAGGATGTATTGAACCCTTCTGATGGAGTTGGTGAAACCCCTTCAGTGGGGAAGGATATATCAAATTCCCTCTCATGGGATTGGTAGAACCCCTTTAGTGGGGAAGGATATATTGAACCCTTCTGATGGGATTGGCGGAACCCCCTTCGGTGGGGATATATACTGAACCCTTCCAATAGTGATATTGTTTGAGGAACCCCTTCATTAACGGCTGAGCCCCTTCAGGGGGAAGAGATGTAGTGAATCTCTCTGATGCAGATGTCACATTACAGTTATACAGAATCTTGTGAAAGGTGCTGGTATAACCTCTTCAGTTGGGGAAGATTTATTGAGCCCCTTTGATAGTTTCACGGAATTGCTTCAGTAGAGAGATACTAAGCTCCTCTGATGGGGTTGACGGAATCCCTCAGCGAGAAAAGCTGTAGTGAACCTCAGGTGGCTGGTGGTCTCCATTGACTGTGAACAGACTAGCCACCACTGAGTGGGTGGGTGACCCATTGAATGGTCACGGACTGTGAATGTAACTAATAGGATCGGTGGACCCCATTACTGCGCTATTCAGCGAGGACAGAGATAGAGAACCCTGCTGATGCTGTCGGCGGATCCCACTCAGTGTGGTGAGATGTGGTGAACCCACTGATGGCTGGCACGCCCCGTTCAGTGGGAAAAGAACCGCCTGCTCACCACCCACGGTGTTACTGGGCGGCGTCGGTGAAGAAGGTGGCACTGCATTCCATTGATGGCGTGAGTGCCGTGTCACTGCAGAAAAAAGTGGACGTCACTGCAGGCGTGGGTGGCCAGCCTGCACAGAAAGAGGCGCCAGATTCCGCTAAGGAATGTCTGGTCCCGACCGAAGAAACAGGCAGCAAGCGTCACTGATGGCGCGTACGGCCCAGAGGGAAAGAGGCGCCTTCTGGTTCGGGGATGGCACTGAAGGATGGCCACAGAGACAATGACACAGTCTGCCCAAGTGACGGTGCCTGTGTATTCCTCCCTCACTCGTGCAAATGTTTCGTCTGCCTGCTTGGGTTAGAGGAAGGCTTGGAGGGCACTGCTGTCTCCATGGTGTGCGTTACTGAAGAGATTCACGCGCCGAGCCTCAGGGACAGTCTGCTGTTGCCACACTACACTGTCAGAGCTGCTGCGGCAAGTAGGGATCACGACAAAGGCTGCTGCTCTTGCCACGCTAAAGACGTTCATGTTACGCAATGTTTCTTTAATCTTACTCAGTTACTTGCACGGTATGTTTAACTATAATGTTCCTATTCATTTGGATAGTGATGGTGGTTCATGTAAATATTGTACCTGTAAGAGACATAAATGATTCACAATTAGTGTTTTCAGAGTGACGCCCTTGTAGAGGCCTCATGAC
>NC_087185.1:15236663-15239163 GCF_035594125.1 Scylla paramamosain
ATATTCTTTTTGTACCCGGAAATCACAAACGCGGGCAGAGATAGGATGTTGTCCGCGGGAGATTCAGTGATTGCTTCTGACACACGGGAAGAGGCGCAAGGGAGGAAACTACAAGGAAAGGCAAACCTGGAGAGGGGAAGGCGGAAAATATATGCACGGAAGTCAGAGGCGGTGGTGGGCAGCGAAGTGAGTGAGGGGAGAGAGAGCTGCCAGTAGTGAAGTAGCGCAGGTTAGGTTAGATGAAATAAAGTAAGTGGAACCTTTCAAATACCTGGCCTCGGTGCTGCTGGAGTCAGGGAAACGTGATGAAAGTTAGAGAAAAGGCAGTGTGTGTGTGGGGGTGGGTGTCAGTGGGTCTAGGTGGGTATAGATAGGTGCGTGGTGGGGAGAGTCGCGTCGCAGGAGTGGAATGCGATAAAAGAATGCCAGGAAGACAGATGGAGAAGATTTATAAAGACGATAGCGAGGCTGGTGGCGGCGTATGAGGCGGGAAGGTGGACAGGAGAAGAGAATACGAGGGAGAGATAGATGAGTGAAGCTAGTGATAATGTGTGAGATTTGAAGGTCGACAGGAGAAAAGAGAAGGGTACAAAAGTGAGGCAGAAAGATGGACAGGAGGAAAAACTAACAGGGGAAGGGAGTGAGAAGGTGAACAGGGAAGAAGAATAAGAGGGAAAGGTAGAAGAGTAAAGCTGACGACTAGGTGAACAGGAGGATGGTGAAAAGAAAACGAGAGAACAATAAAAGCCAGTGACGAACTACGAGGGACGGAATAGAAGGAAAAGGACGGAACGAAGTGATGATTGTTGCCAGTGACAGTAAGTGGGACGAAAGCTTTAACATTTAGAGAGAAACAATAAGAGGAAAAGAATAACATGAAGTGACAATAGGGAAGAGTGACGGTATACAGAGAGCAAACGTTGACATTTACGAGAAAAAGAATGGGAAGATCAGAAAAAAAAAATGAGTATTAAAGATAGTGATGGTGTATTACATGATGCTAACATTTAAAACGAAAAAAAAAAAGGAAAAAAAGTAGAATTTAAAGGCCGGTCACGCTGTATTAGGAGGAATTATGAAATTTTAAAAGAAAAAAGAAAAATACTAGGAAGTGAAGCAAGACTATTGAAGCGGGCAGTGGATTTATTGGTAAAGAGAAAACGAGCCTATTTGAGGAGCCTGAAGACTACATACTGAAGAACGAAGATCGATGCAAGACTGAGAGTGAGAGGAAGAGATGGACTTGCTTGCGGCGGAGTGGCAGAGACGAATAACTGAAGAAAATGAGAAAATGCGATGGATAGAAACAACTGGAGGAGAAAATTCATACACTGACATGAACAAAACGGTGAAAGATGAAATAATAAAAGTAATAGTGAGAGTAGCAGTAGTAATAGCAGTAACAATACTAATAGTGGTAGCATTAGTAGTAGTAGTATTAGAAGAAAAAGACAAGACAACCTAAGCAAGTGAAAACGTTATTGGAAAGTTTCTATTTAATAAAGAGAATATGAATGAAACAAAGGAAAATATTTACATCACTTGGGGAAACACAGCACAAGGGATACCAAAATAACACTGAGAGCAAGTGAGGCCAGACAACAGCGTACACCAGATAGCGATGATACAAAGGCAATACTGACAACTGCCACCTGGACGCTTAAAGATGACATTTACCTCATAAAACACCTGAACTTGTATATTGAACATTCCAGTATCTTTGTATTATTTTAAAAGACTGTAGAGATGATCAGTTAGGGTAATAGATTTCTCAACTAAAAGTGCAAAATTCTCAATCTAACACTAATGAAAAAAAATAGATAATAATAAATTGTTTGCCTCTTTGACATAATTTCAGACTGTACAGATAATTAGTTAGACTCTTAATAGGTTTTCCAACTAAGAGTGTAGAATCTTCAAAACTAACACAAGAATCACATAAAAAAATACGTAAATTCGTTTTATTTTCTTATTAATATTATTTTTAAAAACTACGGATATATTTAGTCAGATTCTTATAGATATTCTCCTACTTTAACGGTGCAGAATCTTCAAAACTAACTTTAGAATCCCCCCAAAAAATACGTAAAATCGTTTCACTGTCTAATTAACATTATTTTCAGATGGTAGGAATAATTAATCATATTCTTGCAGGTATATTCCCAGTAAAGGTGAAGAATTCTCAACATTAACACAAGAATAGAAAAAAAAAATACAAGGTCGTTTTAATTTCTCACCACCATTATTTTCAGACGGTAGAAATAATTAATCATATTCTTACCGGTATTCACAACGAGAGGTGAAGAATTCTCAAACGAACACAAGAATAGAAAAAAAAAAAAAACATACAAAGTCGTTTTAATTTTTCATTATTGTTATTTTCAGACGGTAGAAACAATTAATCACATTCTTACAGGTATTTTCCCAACTAAAGGTGAAGAATTCTCAAACGAACACAAGAATCACAAAGAAAATTACGTAAAATCGTCCCAGGACCATA
>NC_087185.1:15241663-15261663 GCF_035594125.1 Scylla paramamosain
TATCATAACTGCCTTTAGTCTTCCCTGTGTTGCTTCCATTTACGTCCATCTTCGTTTTCTTTAAGATCTAAGTCTTATCTCGATTGGAAATATCCTAATTTGGGTGAAATGAGCAGTTTTTTTTTTTTTTCTCACTTTGTGCTTTACGTTTTAAATTTCACCTGTACTTGTAACTTTCCCTGCGTTGCTTTCATTTACCTTCTCCCTCCAGCTCTTCATGGTCTAAGGCTTGTCCTGATCTGGGTGAAAAGAGCATTGTTTTTTTTGTTATGCCTTACCTTCTATATTTCATCTCTCCCTGTGACTTTCCCTGTATCTCTCTCAGTACAAGTTCTTCCTGTCTTCAGAGGCCTTCCAAGTCTTATTTCGGCTCCAAGTTGGGTAAGAACATGAACATTATTTTTCTGACCTCCTGCTTCACATTGTACCTTGTAACTTGACTTTTAAACTTCCTTGCGCCTCTTTGAATACCAGCATTTCGCCTTGTCAGCTCCTCTCCTCTAACTGACTATCTTTAGCCTTTCTCTCTCTCTCTCTCTCTCTCTCTCTCTCTCTCTCTCTCTCTCTCTCTCTCTCTCTCTCTCTCTCTCTCTCTCTCTCTCTCTCTCTCTCTCTCTCTCTCTCCCTTCACCGCAAGATTGCATATCTCGTTATCTTCTATCACCACTTTCACAGTAACTACTCATGATTTTGCTAACCCCATGTCTCCCCTTCTCTCGTGGCCTCACTGCACAAGACTTTCCCTCACTCTTATTCTGTCCACCTTTCTAATACAAGAAGTAACCAGTATTCTCGCTCTTTCGTCCCTTTTATTGGTAAACATTGAAACTCCCTATCTGCTTTTATATTTACCTTGTCTTTGACCTGAACTGTTTCAAAAGAAAGGTCTCAAGACTCTTCTCGCATTTTGTATCATTGTTTTGGCTCTACTTTTTGGGGACTTTTACCTTCACTGGTTTTTTTTTTTTTCAGCCTTTTTGTTACCCTTCACAGGAGCCTCTTACATAAAGAAAGAGAAAAGTCCTTCCAGCTCCTCAAGGTCCCTTCAGATCCTGCTTCTTCCCCCTGCGGACGTTTGTTTTCTTCCTGGATTTCTTTTTTTTATAATGTCCTTTGATAACGAGGTAGTAAACGAAAGTACTGTTGTTAATGGTTTTGCTTAAGTTTGGTAATATTAGGTAGTGTTAGCTTAGGTTAGATGAGATTAGATGGCATTATAAACGAAAGTATTGCCGATAATAGTTTTGATTAGATTGGGTAATGTTAGGTAAGGTTAGTAATTGAACGTGTTGTTGGTGGTTTTGCTTCAGTTTGGTTATGTTAGGTAGTGTTACGTTAGATATCATTACATTACATTAGATAAATGAAAATATTGCCGATAACAGTTTTAATTAAATTGGGTAATGTTACGTTAGATTAGATTACATGACATTAAATTAGATTACATTACGTTAGGTTAGATTATATCAGGTTACGTTAGATAAAATTTTGTCACATTATGGCATGCAATGTAAAGTTATGTTAGTTAATGTTAGGTTACTTTAATAATGAAACTGATAAGGAAGAGAAGGAAAAATATCTGAAAAAAGTAATGATCAAGAGGAAAATTTGTTTTAAAGAGGAATAACTCAAGGGAAGAAGGGAAATATTCAGAAAGAAAGAGATCCAGAGGGAAATATGTCCTACACTCCTCCATTCCAGGTTGCAGTGGTGGTGTGGGACTCAGTGTTAAAGGTCACGTCATAAGTAAGTGCATCCTTAGTGTTCGCAGCGACGTTCTGTACTCACCGAAGCTCTTAGAGAAGTAAATGAATTGGGGAAGAAGTGAAAAGGAAAAACAGTAGGGGAGGATGATAAAAGGAATGAAAAGAAGGAGATGAGCAAGGGGAAAGGAAGGAAAGAGCAGGAATGAGTCCCTTGCGTCCCTAATCGAGTTGGAAATTAACTCATCACAGGAGTTTTCGTAATGTGAAATTGATTAAGAGACAAATAGAGAGCGACAATGAGATACGCACTCGTACAGAGAGAGACAAACGGATAATTAGACGGATGCTCAATAAAAACGTGGACAACTTCGCAGATTCGTTAAAAAAAAATGGAGGGAAGTTAATCAAGGGACGAATAAAGAAAGACAGAGGGATGTATAAAGACAAAGAATCAAATAGACAATGAGACGGATGCAAAATTAAAATACATATAAAATTAAGGATACATTAAACGATACATTGGTGGTAAAACAAAATAATGATCACAGAAACACATAGAGGTAATGAGACACAGACAGAGATACAAATAGCTCATCAGATGAATACAAAATTAAAATAAACAACTGTAAAATTAAAGAGTTTTGCTTTAAAACATTGTACTTATTATGTTTCAGTAATGTTAAACGCTGACTAGAGATGTTAAGACTGTGATATATTTAAACAAGAGGATAATCATGTATATGAAAAATTATAAAGACTAAAAATATCAGTGAATGAAAATATTAGTTTTTTCTTGTATTTTTTTTTTCTGACGAAGTAACTGAGAATAAAATAAAGAACGACATATTAGTAGATAGAGTAATAGATGATTAAATATATAAAAAATACGGATAACTTTGCAAATATATGAAACTCGCCTTGAAAATACTACTTAAAATGTTCAGGATCCAGCGAGATTTTTTTCTGACGTCAAAGTGAATAAATGAACTAAAAACCTATTAATAGAAAGACAGATAGACTTATAATTAGACAGATAAAAGATAAGGATAACCTCACAAACAGAAGAACAGCAATAAAAGTAATAAAGACAGCGAGATATAGACAAAAAATATAATATAAGGGAAATATGACCAATAAAGGCGATTAAATAGATAAAAGACAAGGAAAATTATACAAATCCATAAAACTAACCATGAAAACAGGAATAAAGATCAAGAGACGATGAGAATAGACAAAAATGTATATATAGGAAATCTGACAAATAACATGATGGATAAATAACCTAACAATCGTGAAAACAGGGATAAAAATAGAAAAAAATAATACGAGACACAAAAAAAAAAGTATTGGAAACCTGACAACTAAATAACATAAAATATAACACAAATAATCGTGAGAACAGGAATAAAAATAAACAAAAAAAAAAGACTCGAGACAAAAAAAAATAAAATACCTGGAAATCTGACAAAAACATAACACAATGGACAGATAACAAAAAACAATGACACCTTCACCAGTACAGCAGCTCGTGAAAACATTAACAGTTATTATGCACGTGTTTTGTTTGTCAGAGTGGGTGTTGTCGAGGTTCAGCGGTGGAGTCTGGCAGTGTTTTTGGGTCACGCCTCCGCCAGCGTGTGACAAAGGCAGTCAATACGTGGCCACTGTATTTGTATTGGTGCCGGGATTAATGTTCTGAGCCGACTACTGCCCGACTCTCCGGTTCATCCCGTGTGCTTTTGTTATCAGAGAGAGAGAGAGAGAGAGAGAGAGAGAGAGAATAGAAACGAAGAGAAACAGACATGAACAGACAAGTAATAGGACACACACACACACACACACACACACACACACACACACACACACACACACACACACACACACACACACACACACCGAAGCAGCAGCACCAGCATCAGCCATCCAGTCAATGGGATTGGCTGCACTACGAGTATATCACATAATTAAATTCCTCCATCACCATGACATACCGTACATACCATCCCTTGCCACCCTTATCCCTGCAGCCTCCCCTCTCCCTCTTCCTATTGCACCTCACCTTTCTCCCTCCTACAATTACCTCGTTCACCTTCAGAGCACACACGCCCTTCACTTCTCAGAGGCCTTTCGCTTTGACCTTGGCCCTTGTCATCCTAGGTCTTAGTCAGGGTCTACTGAGGTCCTCTGAGAAGGTGTCCTTTGATTAACTTACCTTGCCTTACCGTCTCCCTGCCACCTGTGTGTATTGGAGTCATGGATGCGTCAGTTCACATTCTGCTGCTTGATTCTGTCTGTCTCTCACTCTCCTTGATTAGTTCCCAGTGGCCTTACGTCTCCCTGTTCAAGCTCAGTGAAGTTGGATTAGGAAAGATGTAGGAAGAATAAGGTGCTAATATAAAGTGGCGTTTGACTGGAATAGACTCATTTCTCAGGTTGTTAGTGCTGTGTCAATAGGGAACTGTAGAAGGTGTTAGGTTTATGGATATGATGATAGTGTTAGAAAAGATATAGAGAGAATTACGTGTTGAAACAGAGTAGTAGATGACTGGAATAAACGCAGAAATCGGATTGTTAGTGTCGCGTCAATTGGGAACTTCTGGAGATTATATTAGGTTAATGGATATGATGATAGTGTTAGAAAAGATATAGAGAGAATTACGTGTTGAAACAGAGTAGTAGATGACTGGAATAAACGCAGAAATCGCATTGTTAGTGTCGCGTCAATTGGGAACTTCAGGAGATTATATTAGGTTAATGGATATGATGATAGTGTTAAAAACGATGCAGGAAGAATTAGGTGCTGAAATAGAGAGATTTGTATGACTGAAATAGACTCATCTGTCAGGTTGTTAGTGTTAAGTTATAGGGAACTTTAGAATATTACCTACCTATTTCCACCTATCATCCCCATCCATTGATATGTCTAATCTCTTAAAGCTTCTTAATGACTCAGCACTAACAACTTGATTACTGGGTTCGTTCCATTCATCTGCCACTCTATTTGAGAACCATTTCCTTCCTATTTCTTTTTTAAACCTAAATTTTCCAAGCTTGAACCCGTTATTTGTTGTTCTATTCTAGTTACTGAGGAGTGTCAGGGTTATTAATTACTCTCTCTTGCTGTCACAGTCTGCAAAGAATGATCACCCTTGCTAGTCTCTCAATAAAAGCCACATTTATTTGATCTTATTTTATTTATTTCATTAATTTGTTTTGTTATTATTTCCTGATTAATTGATTGACTGAATTCATTTGATTTTATTTCGTTTTATGTATCGGTTTATATATCTGTATTTATTTATTTTATTTTACAGAGGAGAACATTTCAGGGAATGGGTTTAATAATGTGGGGTTTCTTTGGATCTTTTTTTTTTTTTCTATATATTTGCCTGAAAAAAAAAATAGCTTCCTTTGTTTCCTTTATCTTTTCATTATCAAACAAAACTTTTCAGTGACACTTTCATCCCACTTTCTCTCGGTCTTGTGTTTTTTTTCTTGTTTTTTTTTTTTTACCATGCAAAATATTAAATGGCTTTTGTTTCGTTTATATCTACTGTTATCAAACAAAAATATTCCTATTATAAAACTTTCCACATTTTTTCTTGTCTTGTACGTTTCATTTACTTTTTTTTTTCCTTTCATTAATCTTATAGAAAGTATAAATAACTTCGTGTGTGTGTGTGTGTGTGTGTGTGTGTGTGTTTGTGTGTTTATTTATTTATTTTATTTTTCCTGTACCCCTTCAATATCAAACAAAAGCTTTCAGAGACTCTTACTTCATTTCTTAACTTTCAAAATGACACCGTTTCATTTGTGGACATTATATCCATCCCTTTCATTCCTTAACATGAAGAAAGCAAAAAGAAAAAAAAGGAAAAAAAGAAAATAACGTGGAATTAAAACAAATGCTAGCGATATGGAGAAATAAAAAAAAGCGCAGTAAAAAAGATAAAATATTAAGTTTAGGTGTTTTATTCTTCTTTCCCTTGTTTTATTTTTCATTCTGTTATATTTTTTATTTATTTTTTTGGTTATTCTTTTATTTGGTATTTTTGTCGTGTTTACCTGTGAGAGAGAGAGAGAGAGAGAGAGAGAGAGAGAGAGAGAGAGAGAGAGAGAGAGAGTGTGTGTGTGTGTGTGTGTGTGTGTGTGTTGCGTATAATCCCCTAAAACCTACCGATCTCTCTCTCTCTCTCTCTCTCTCTCTCTCTCTCTCTCTCTCTCTCTCTCTCTCTCTCTCTCTCTCTCCTCTCTCTCTCTCTCTCTCTCTCCCCCGCAGCATGATCCTCTCTCCTCCCTCACATTTCAACCTTCGTAAACAAGAGGATCTACACTCCTCCTCCTCCTCCTCCTCCTCCTCCTCCTCCTCCTCCTCGTCCCGTGATGATGTGTCATGATCTTGAGTCGAAAGCTGAACGAATTTTTTTTTCTAAGAGCATAATAACATTTGCTTCGGAATTCTTCGTTAGGGTGCGGACGTCAGCCGCGGGAGGCTTAGACAAGGAGGAGGAGGAGGAGGAGGAGAAAGAAGAACAACAAGAACAACAAGAACAAAGACGAAGAGAAGAAGGAGAGATAGAAGAAAGAAGAAGAAGAAGACAATGAGATCGATGAAGGAGAGACAGAGAAAAGAAGAAAGAGAAGATAAAGAAGAAAAGAAGGAGAAAAGAAGACAAGAAAATACATACTACTACTACTACTACTAATAATAATAATAATAACAATAATAATAATAATAATAATAATAATAATACCAAGAAGAAGAAAATAGTAAAAAGAATATGAATAAGAGAAGGAGTGTGTCGGGATGTGATCACTGCACATCACTGTTCTGGATGTAGAGATGATGTAACCTTGAGAGTGTAGGATGATGGCAGCACAGAGCCTTCATGACCCGCTTACTGTTGAGGTCCTCTGATGGTGTAGATGGGTAGCGTTGATCTCGTGGGTAAGTGGTTTAGATATATGCAAATAAAGGAAACACACAAACCCTGATCACCTTCCTAACTTTACTGATTACAAGATGACGAACGTAAGAATTGACAATACACGGAACACACTTGTGACCTTGTGACCTTGTGACCTTGAGAGCTGTGACTGATGACTGCTCGGGTGATGAACTCTGGTACGACTTGAACTAAACTTCGACTGGAATGACTTGATGCTCTTGACTCTCCGATCTCAATCTCTGACTAACTCTAAATATACAATTCAGTCTTATTTTAAGTAGATGTGCTTGACTAAGATCAGGAAGAAAACTGACCAATCGAGACCTAAATCTAAAGTAATTGGGCCAATCATAGGCCTCCTGATTTTAGCCAGTGACAGAGTAAGAAAGGGAAAGAATGTGTTCATACAGGTGTATTGTCAAGGGAAACTTGGTGAGGGTGAGTGAGGTGTTGATTCCCCTGAGATGTTGTACGCGGCAGAAAGAAAGATAAAAATAGTATAGATTCAACCACCTGGAAACACACTGAACATGAAATGAAATACATATATATTTACATAATGATAAATGCTACGACTAATACAGGAGGAGAGGAGGGGAAAAAAAAGAAAAAAAAAACAGCAACAACAATAACATTAACAACAGGAATAGCAACAGGCAACAACAACAACAACAACAACAACAACAGCAACAGGAGGAGGAGCAGGATGAGGAAGTCAGATGATGAAAATTGTTAAGAGAAAGATATTTATAACATTTGTATGAGTGTGTGTGTGTGTGTGTGTGTGTGTGTGTGTGTGTGTGTGTGTGTGTGTGTGTGTGTGTGTGTGGTGATGGTGATAACATGACTGAATGGAGGTTAATGTTATAGTTTGTAATAGTGTTGGTAGTAGTAATGTTATTAGTTTAGAAATGGTGATGGTAGTGATGGTGATGGTGGTGATAGTGAAATGGTAGTTAATACACTCATAGATAAACATGATGAAGTTATGTTTAGTATTAGCGGTTCAAGTGATAGTGACGAATGGTGATAGTGTTAAATATGGTGACGAATGGTGATGATAAAGGAAATATGATGAGTGTTACAGTGATGAACAGTGATGATAGAAGTAATGGTGGTGACATGGTGGTGGTGGTGGTGGTGATGGTGAGTGATGACGGTAGTAATAGTGGTGATGGAGTGATGAATGGTGGTAGTAGTGGTGATGCGGATGATGGCGTTATGGTGGTATATGATAGTGGTAGTAATAGTGATGATGGTGATGGGCACAGTTTAACACAAAGATGTAGTAGTGGTAGTGGTGTTGAGGACTTGCGGTGGTGATGATGGTGATGTGTGGTGGTATATAATGGTGATGGTGATAGTAATGAGAACTGGTGGTGGTGGTGGTGGTGGTGGAGGTCGTGATGAGAACTGGTGGTGGTGGTGGTGGTGGTGGAGGTCGTGATGAGAACTGGTGGTGGTGGTGGTGGTGGTGGTGGAGGTCGTGGTGGTGGTGATGGTGAAGGTCTCAACTTTAAACCCGCGATGTCAAGAGAGGCCAATGCACTCAAGCCTCGCAGGAGACATCACGAGGCGACGTTTGGGGAAATGAAACCTTCTCCCATTCAGCTTGGCCCAATACAATGCTATGTTTTGTTTTTCTGTGGTTGTACTATTTTCTCCAGCAATTTCTATCCTTCCCTCTAACTTTTCTTCTACTTTTGTCTCCCTTTCCCTTTGTATCTTTCTTATTTTATTTATTTATTTATTTTTTTTTTCCTCCTCCCCGCTCCGTGTCTATTTTTCTTCGTCACTGTCTATCTTCTCTCTCTTCCATCGTCATTTTTGTTTTATCTTTTTATTTTTTTTTTCCCATTCGTGTCTCCATTTTTTCCTCGTTCTTTTCCTTGTAGATTGGATCTCTCTCTCTCTCTCTCTCTCTCTCTCTCTCTCTCTCTCTCTCTCTCTCTCTCTCTCTCTCTCTCTCTCTCTCTCTCTCTCTCTCTCTGTGTGTGTGTGTGTTTGTGTGTGTGTGTGTGTGTGTGTGTGTGTGTGTGTGTGTGTGTGTGTGTGTGTGTGGACCCGTTATAGAACTATACATATCTTGCCGTAGCAGTCTATCTTTTAAAACATACTCTCCCTCTCTCTCTCTCTCTCTCTCTCTCTCTCTCTCTCTCTCTCTCTCTCTCTCTCTCTCTCTCTCTCTCTCTCTCTCTCTCTCACCCGCACTAAGCAGTGTACTACACCGCCATTTTTCCTAGTTCCCCCTACAAAGAGGTCGTGAATCTTCCCTAAATCTCCTTTCGGGAACAACATACTCGGTTTTCTTTTCCTTTCCACGCGTGACACTCATACATACATACAGACAGACTGACAGACAGACAGGCAGACATGTTTCTTTGACGCGTAATGATTTGCAAACACTAATAAAGTAAGTTAGTCTGAAGGGTCTTCGTGTGTGTGTGTGTGTGTGTGTGTGTGTGTGTGTGTGTGCTTGTGGGCTGGTAGGTGTTTGGATAGATGTGTGTAACTGACTGACAGACAGGCATGCAGACTGACAGGCAGAAACTTAATTACTTTTTTTTATTTTCTCTATGTCCTCTTCGTTCCTCACTTTATAATATAATTCTATGAGTCATTTATTTACTGTTCTTAATAAGCAAAGACTATATTTTAGCTTATCATTATTATTTGTCAGTGTTAACTTATAAAAGCAATTTTGTCCTCTACCTGTTTATTTCATTTGCTGTTCTCAATTCCTCATGTAAAGTTGATTATCCAATACGAATATTATTCCACACCAGCCCACGCTAGCCCACGCCAGTCTCTCCACAAGAAACAAAACCAATTTATTATATTACTGTTACCCAGAATTTCGTGTTGCATTTCCGTGTGTTGAATAATATAAGAGAAGCATTACTAGAATTCTAATCCTTTCTTGTTCTCCTGTATTTTTTGTGTACATTTCCTGGATCTGACAGCGACTGAATTTTACTGTGTAATGTCAGAGTTCAGGCTGGATTAGAAGTACACGTGTTGCCCTTAAATATTCTACGTTTTCTCTGTAGCAGGCCTGGTTTTCTTCTGTAAGGTGGGTAACTGTAATATTTGAAAGTGGCTCGCCGCGCGTTTTTAAGTTTGGAGTTGTAGCAATTAATTAAGGAAGATATAAGATAGAAAGGGAGGGATGAAGCAGAAGTATACAGTAGAACCAAATGGAGAAGATTCGTCCGGAACAGCGACTCGTATAGATAGAGGACGCGCTGAGAAGGAAAGTGGTAACAATCTAAGTATATAAACTCTATATATCTCCACTTCACACAACACGACATTAGGCACTTGTTTTGAGACACCGTATGCCTAAACCATAACGAGTGAAAGACTTAATGAACTTATATTCCATGAAGGTAAACTAAAATTAATGATTCTGGAAGGTAAACTGCCCTTAACTATTTAACTCATGACGTCTCGAGTGGAGAGAAGAGAACACACGAAAACAAACATCAGTGAAGTTAGTGGTGAAAAACGCAGGATGAAGCAATATTATCTTTTTCTCTCTCTCTCTCTCTCTCTCTCTCTCTCTCTCTCTCTCTCTCTCTCTCTCTCTCTCTCTCTCTCTCTCTCTCTCTCTCTCTCTCTACTTAAGCGTTTTGACAGTGTCCGAGAGAGAGAGAAAAATAGAGGACGACTGTCGAAGCGGTAAAGAAAATACAGTGGTCTAAATAATACTGCTTTTCCCACATCACTGACCAATCATTTGTCTTTCTCTGTCTCTTTCTTCCTCTCTCTGACACAGACACACACACGTGCCAGATGATGAATGAGTAACTATTGAAGAACCGATACACTAAGGCTGAAGAAATAATGTAACAGTGACTCAAATCAACTCACCATCTTGTCTCCCACGCTCCCCAACGCTCCCGGGATCATAGGGCAAGTGTGGGTGACCGGAGGCGGACCATCGTGTATTCCTGCATATGCTCAGCCAACACGGATCCGGAAATGCGTGAGGGAATTTGCAAGACCTTTGATTCCTATAGCTTTTCCTTGAGCTTAGTAAATTTATGTATAGGAAGTTTAGAGCATAATTTCTAGACACCATTGAAAGCCTAAGGAGTGATGCGAGTCATGCTGTTATTTCAGTATTTGTGTTTTGATTCTTGTACAGTAAAAATTAAATAGAGTAATTTGTGTGTTATTGTGTCACTGGTAGCTAAAGGGTTAAAAGCATAAATTTATGGATTTTGTTAAACTCTTAGGCTCAGGGCGGAAAATGTTGACCTCAGTACAGCAGCATTAGTTTGATTTTATTGTAGGTGTTGTTTGAAGATTGTAGAAAGTTAGGTTAGGTTTAATTTTTGTTAGAAGTTGTACAAGATTGGATTTAATTTTATTGAGTGTTATTCAAGGTTAGGCTTAATATTTATTCAGGATTATACAAGGTTAGGCTAGGTTTAGTTTTATTCTAGGTAATGTCTGAGGATCGTAAAAGGTTATGTTTAATTTTATTGACTGTCACACAAGGTTAGGTTTAATTTAATTGAGGATTTTACAAAGTTAGGTCAGGTTTAATTTTATTCTAGGTATCGTTTGAGCACTGTATAAAATTTACGATGGTTTATGTACTGAAAGGGTATAAAAAAAAATGTCTCTAATTACTAATCCAGTACAGTTATATGTTAATGTTTAACTGGGGAATAAATTACTAGCTCCTTCACTTCTGTGGCATTAAGTGAATTTTATTTTGGGTATCATTAGAAGATTATCCAAACCTTACGGTGATTTAGTTATCGAGGAGCTTAAAAATCGTCTCTCTTTACTGGCCCACTATAGTTACATCTTACAAAAGCGCAGGCAAATTTATGGACGGGGATGATAGGTAGAAATAGGTACGTGTGTTTTATTCAGGGACTGCCACGTGTAGGCCTAACGGTTTCTTACGGTATGCCTTATTTATTTATTTTTATTTATTTATTTTTTTTTTTATGTACTCTGTTCTGGCAAGCTGGTGATATTATGAATTTTAAAAGGTAACAGTAGTGGTAGTTTTCTTCTCAGTTTAAACCCCTATTAAAGATCGTTGTTTTTAATGAGTTTTCTAGGAATTTCTGTGGTGTATAATTTTTTTTCATTTATCCATTTGTCTCTCATGTCTTCCGTAAGTGGCAAGTAATAGTCAATAGTAAGTAAGTAAATAAGTAATTAATGTAAGTAATAGTTAATATGTTGCCAGACTTACCTTTTTAACCCTTTCTGTGCATTTTTTTTTCTTTTTTTTTTATAATGACTCAAATTTCAGACATTTTTACACGAGTCCCTTGAATAATTGTGTGGCCGAAAGAAGATAACATTATCCTCCTATTTTCTCCTCCAGCTTGTGTGTCCATGGGCAGAGAAAAATGTCGTACGCTGCTCTGAAGGTTAGTAAAGAATGCTTAACAGTTTAACTTATTTATTATTATTATTTATCTATTTATCTATCTATCTATTAATTCATTCATAATTGATATACTCATTTATCTACTTTATTATTATTTAACCATTATTTATTTACTTATTGAGAAAGAGGAGTACATTGAATATATAAGTGTACATACATTACAATATTAAGAGTCTTGTAATATATTTATGTCTCCGTTATTATTTACACCATACACTGACACACTGAGAAGAGAAAGTCACTAAAAATCAAGACACAGACATCCATACGAGCGCAAAACTCAATAATTTTTTTTAATCCTTTATTAGAATACAGATAAGGTCGTC
Source organism: Scylla paramamosain (assembly GCF_035594125.1). NCBI lineage: Eukaryota > Metazoa > Arthropoda > Malacostraca > Decapoda > Portunidae > Scylla > Scylla paramamosain. Next base: position 15,254,067 of record NC_087185.1, read on the forward strand.
ATGGCGAGACCTGTCATGTGTGTCTGTCCAGTGGGAGGCTGACTTACATTGACCTGACCCTTGCTGTTGACCTGGAGTGACCTATGACCGCCAGCCACCTCCCCTCTCTCCCGGGAAGGTCTTATCCATTTGGGCGGCCTTGCATGCAGCCCTTAAATAACTCGTCCGAGAGAGAGAGAGAGAGAGAGAGAGAGAGAGAGAGAGAGAGAGAGAGATGGTAACTTTAAATGAACATGGAACAAAGAAAAGAAACAAATATGGAAAAGGAGAATAAGAAAAAGAAGGAAAATAAATACATCTCGGTCACAGCAAAGAGAGAGAGAGAGAGAGAGAGAGAGAGAGAGAGAGAGAGAGAGAGAATCAGGCACGTAGATAAATGTAAAGACAGTCAGACGAACACACATACATACATACATACATACATACATACATACAGATGAACACAGACAAATCAATATACAGACAGACAGACAGACACGGACAAAAACCCAGACTGGTGCGCAAATACAGACACACAGACAGACAGACATACAAGATATTGACGTATATGTAGACAGACAGAGACAAAGACAGACAGACAGACACATAATTAGACAGAGAGACAGGCATGCAAACAGACAGACAGAAATACGAGCTTGCAGACAAACAGATAGACAGACAAGCAAAGACAGACAGAAAGACAGACAAAGAGGCAAGCGAACAGACAGAAAAAGAACAGGAAAGAACAAGAGCTGGAAAGAGACATATATAGCTTTCGGAAATTAAATAACATGAAAGGAAGGAAGAAGAAAAATAGTGAAGCGGAAAAAAAAAGGAAAAACGAACTTAATTGAACTCGAAATGAAATGGAAAGAGGGAGAAAATAATGGAAAGAAATAATAAAACTTTTTGCTAACAGGTGTCGCCTTTTTGACATTCTTCTCCACTCTTCTTTGCGCCATCTGCGGGGACTTCTGTAGGAGATTTTATCATATGTGCACTTCGTAAGGCATTTTCGCTTAGTCTTGATCTTGAAATGCAGCACGACCTTGATGTACGGGAGGGAAAAGTCAAGCACGGTATAAGAAATGCATGGAACAACATCAACAACAACAACAACAACAACAACAACAACAACAATAAAAACTATAACTGAAAACTAGTGAACTAATTTGACAGGATAGGAAAGTGTTAATCTACAGGTTAACAAAGTGACACACACACACACACACACACACACACACACACACACACACACACACACACACACACACACACACACACACACAGTTTTGTATTTTTATCATTCAGTCTTAGGCCAAGTTAAAGTTTTCTTAATAGCATGTTACTATTTCACAGTGTTCGGTAATGACTCATCTGTGTACGACATCGCTGTATCGTGACTTAATATATGTATTTATACTGTTTGATTTAATTTATTTACTTTGTTTTATTTTATTTTATCTTCATTTTATTTATTTATTTATTTATCTTTATGTATATGTATTTTTTTTTTTTTTTTTCTGTCAAGCTACGTCAGTGTTTCAAATTTCACACGGTAGTTATCATCTTTATCATCAAGATCACTACATAGTATCTCGTGGTGTATAGTGCTCATTTTCTATTTACTTCCTTCCTTCCCTTGTCTTCTGCATCTTTTTGTCATGTTCATACTGGCTGTCTGATCCGCGCCAGTCTCCTCCACCAGCCTCTGTCCTTCACCTCCTCCACCTCTCCTCCACTGTTACGTTGCATTTATTTGTTTACGTATTTTCTCTTTGCGTGTCAAGGAGTCAGTCAGGTCAAGGGCACAAAACTGAGACACACAGAGAGAGAGAGAGAGAGAGAGAGAGAGAGAGAGAGAGAGAGAGAGAGAGAGAGAGAGAGAGAGAGAGGGAAAAACAGTCAATATACCACTGCTCAAAAGAAAGGAAAAGATTATTATTATTGTTGTTGTTGTTGTTGTTGTTGTTGTTGTTAGTATTATTATTGTTGTTTTTGCTGCTGCTGCTGTTGTCGTTTTTGTTGTTGTTGTTGTTGCTGTTCTTCTCCTTAGACAGAGAGAGAGAGAGAGAGAGAGAGAGAGAGAGAGAGAGAGAGAGAGAGAGAGAGAGAGAGAGAGAGAGAGAGAGAGAGAGGTAATAGAAGGCAGGACGGAAGTAGAGTAACCAAAAAAAAAAAAAAAATGGACAGTTTAATTAATGAGTTGTCTTGACACTCCTCTCTTGCAGCAGTTGAAGTCGCGGGCAGGAGGAAATACAGAAACAGGAAAAGAACTGCAGAGTTTACAAGGGAAAGAACGAGTGAAGATATCGGTTAATTCGTGCATTAGTAATCTTTAGAAAGACTTGAAATCAGAGCAGGTCAGTAGCTTGAAAGATTGAAGCGGTCACCCTTCTTAGCACGAGGCAGAATGCAGGCAAACTTTCAGTAAAAAGATAGAGAGAAAAGCTTGGCCAGGCAAATTGAGCACGGAGGCACAGTAGGGAAAGCAATAGGACGACTGCATGAGGGACAGAAGCCTTCCGAGGATCAAGGCCAGGGAGGGCATAGATAATATAATAAAATAAATAAAAAATAAAGAAAAAAGTTGGCTATTTTAATACAGAAGGTGTCATCGTTGTGAGATAAAGCTAGGGTTATTTTCTTTTTTAGTATCAGTTTTGTGTATTAGTTGTGTCTGGTAAACTCTGGAACTCCCTGCCTGCTTCTGTATTTCCTCCTTCCTTTGACTTTAACACTTTCAAGAGGGAGGTTTCGAGACACTTATCCTCCAGTTTTCGATTATTATTTTCTTACCTTGCTTTGGGGACTGGCACTCCATTGTTTTTTTGTTTTTTTTTCAACTTTCATTACCTATGGCCAGTGTCCCTCTTACATAGAAATAGAAAAAAAAAATCAAAGCATAACATCACTGTTCATAGTTTCGCACCTGCTTCGCTTCACTGTACAACGTCGTTTCATCACCATAATGTTGTTTCTGTATCGAGCGAACTTACGTCGTGGCGGAAGTCCAGGAAGCAATCAGTCAAGTCCAGGTGAAGGAGGTTGAGGAAGGGCAGGTGAACGTGATTGCGGCTGTTCAGGGCGCAGGGAACTTGTGTGAAGGACATGACTGAGCTAAGGATGTGTGTGTGTGTGTGTGTGTGTGTGTGTGTGTGAAGGAAGATACGAGGGAAAGCAACTAGACTGTTCTTCCCCCAAAAAATAGAATAGAAAAAGTTATCCATTTTGCTTGACTAGTTGATTTCTGAAAGCCATTTGAAGGAATATAAGAGAAGGATGGGGAGAAATGGAAGAAGCGAAGTATGAGAAGTGTAAGAAAGGAAAGAGGAGGAGGAAGGGAAGGAGAGGGAGGGTTAGCAGCCACTCTGGAACATAAAACTATAGAATTGGCAGGTAGGAGAAAGTGCTGTTGTGTGTTGTCTCCCTAAAGATATTTATTACTTGTATGGGAAGACAGAAAGTGAGATAGAGAGGAAGACGGTGAAAAGAAAGAAAGAAGAAACATGAAAGCGAACAAAAAACAAAATGAATAGAAGAGGGAGCGCTGAAAAAGGGAAGGAAAACGAGAAAGGGAAGAGAGAAGAGAATGAATTGGAGGAGGAAAAGAACACAATTAAAAATGATATATTAGATGAGACAGATAAAAAGAAAATTATTATGATGAGGAAGAAGGAATAGTAGGAGTAAGAGCAAGAAAAGAAATAAATAAAAAAGTCATTCCAGTAGAGAGGCAGGTTGAAAATAAAATGAGAATAATTAAAAGAGAACAGGTGTATAAGAAAAAGAAAAGAGGAAGACGAGGAAAAGAAAAAGAGAGAAGTGAAAAGAGATAAAGAAATACATATTGAAAAATGGATAAAAGAGGGATAGATGAAAAATAGAAGATGGAAGAAAAGAGGAAAAGAGGAGTGGGATGAAAAGAAAAGCAAATGGATGAATGAGCCACAGCTAAGAAGGAAAGAAAAGAAAACGAAGAAGTGCAAGAGAGATAAACAGAAGGAAAAGAAGACAAAACAACAACAACAACAACAATAAGGAAGAAAAAAAGAGAAGAAAAATGATAGAAAACTAGAACGAAAAACAATAAAAAAAGAAAGAATAAATAAATACAAAAGTCACACCTGAAAAGAAAACGGAGGACGAGTGAGACCACAAGCTACTTTCTCTCGTGGCTCTTGTTTACCTGTATACATGTACCTTTACCTAACACCAGTACCTCTCCACGACCTCCTACTTCCATTACCCTATTCAGGTCACGCTACACGAAGGAGTAAGCAACCCGCCACGTCAGTAGTGCAAAAGACATGAATTTCTGAAGTGTTTGAAGTGTAATGATGTCAGAACTGCTGGTTGCAAGAAGGATGTGGAAAGATTTATGATGTCAGGTATATCCTATGCCGGAAGGGAAGCGTGAGTGTGGTGGTGGTGATGGTGGTGGTGGTGATGGTGGTTTTGTGATATTATGAAGGCTTTGATGGTAGATTTGCGTGGTGAAAGTAGTGGTGATGGTAATGTAATGGGTAATGTGATGGTGTGGTGATGGCGGGGGTGGTGATAGTGTAGATGGTGACAGTGGTGATGATAGTGGTGTTTGGGGTGATGTGTGGTGATGTAATGGTGAAAACAGAGACAGACACCGAAGATGGTATAATTATGGTGGTAGTGACCTCTCTCTCTCTCTCTCTCTCTCTCTCTCTCTCTCTCTCTCTCTCTCTCTCTCTCTCTCTCTCTCTCTGCTGTGGCCGAGACATATTTGTTTTTCTTTTTTTTCTTTTCCTTATTTCGTTTTTTTTTTTGCTTCGTCTTTATTTAATACAGAGTTACCCCACCCATCTCTCTCTCTCTCTCTCTCTCTCTCTCTCTCTCTCTCTCTCTCTCTCTCTCTCTCTCTCTCTCTCTCTCTCTGCTCCGGAACCTTTAATTAGCGGGGAACCATAACAGTCCCTTTAAAATATTCATACGTTCGCTTCCCATTGAAATAATCCATATCACACATACCTGTCTTAGTTCCAATTAAAGCGCGAGCAGGGACGGTCACCATTAGATACATCTCTTTAACGGCCTCATGTCGCAGGTCACACGAAGGTCAAAGGTCATTATATTATGTTGTGGGTTGTGGTCTGGCGTGGGTTTCAGGAAGTTATTTATTGTGGGTACTTTAAGAGAGAGAGAGAGAGAGAGAGAGAGAGAGAGAGAGAGAGAGAGAGAGAGAGAGAGAGAGAGAGAGAGAGAGAGAGAGAGAGAGAGAGAGAATTATCAGATCTACTTATATATATACATAATCATTTGGCGAATATTGATATAAACAGTAACTAATTAATTCGTGAGTGAACGCACCAGTTACTTAACAAGAGGGACAAGGCGAATCTAGACTCGACAAGATGTTAAAGAATAGAAAGTTGAATATCACAAGGATGACGATAGCTGTTTTACCATTTTTTTTACTCTACCATTCAATAAGGACAACTAAACAAAGAATTCCTCCACGGAAACTCCCACACTACACCCCCGTTCACACCAGCGAGGAATTATTCACACATAACCTCCGCTATCGCCTCGCCGGATACTACAGAGGTCAAGATCCACATGAGCAACAAGCAATATAAAGACGCCTGGCATAAGCTTTCCCTTACTAGTTGCCACACATCTCCAGCGGGAAGACATACGACCTACAAGCCTCACCCGCATCATTACGGAGCTTTTTCATGCAGCAGTACTTGATGTGGGGCAGTAATGGGGGAATAATGAGGGAAATAGTAGAGTGGGGTACGTTTGCAGCGTGTGGTTGGGAAGCGGCGTGACTATTCTTCGCCCGTGCACACCCTTGCGCAGGTCGGCTGACTGTTATAATGGACACGGCATCAGTGTCTCTTGAGCCCGTGAGTAGGAAGCATCTCGCGCTCTCGCCCCGGCCAGCCTGTGTGCCGTGACCCGGTTGAATTGTATTTTGTTACCAGAAGTGAATTGTGACATTGTTGTGCCTGGATAATTACGCCCATCATCCATATTCGTCATTGTCAGGTAAGGGAACGTGGCGTGAACGTGATTTACAGCTGGGAAAGGCATGTGCTATCAGCCTGCCTGGATGTCTTTGTGTGGGAAGTGATGAGGAGTTTTAAAAATGCCTTGTGTGTAGCTTAATCTCATCAGGGGTAAGGGGAAAATGACACCAAGCGGCTACATTTAATTACCCACTCGCTTATCATGTCTGGTGATGTGGTGGAAAATTTTGCCTTTGTTTCCATGTCTTTTCTCGCTTTTCCTTCAAATGATCGTCGCTTCTTGAGTGTGCATTCGCGAAACTTTGTAGCAAACGTTGCCTTCGCATTGCATTTCACCCGTGGGCACATTTGAGTGTTGGTTAATAATGCATAATGCTGTTGGGTAATGGTGGTGGTGGTGGTGGTGGTGGTGTTAAGTGTGTTGCATGCTGCTAATGAAGGGTGTTGAGGCGCCTGTCTGCATCGCGGTGCCCGGCGGTGATGCCCCAGGGTGATGTCACGACCTTGGCGGGGATGTCACGTAGGTCCCCTGAGATGTAACACTAACTTTGGCTTCGTGACTTGTGTGGAAGGAACAGAGAGAGGGAGAGGCGGAGAGTGGGTACCTGACACACACACACACACACACACACACACACACACACACACACAGAAGACTGAAATGGATAAAACATTCTGATACATAACAACACACACACACACACACACACACACACACACACACACCATCCATCATTCCCATCCACAAAGCTAAACGTGCAATCTTCCTCAAACCGTAACTGTCATTATAGATAGGAGGGGGATGACAGGAGGAAGAGGAAGGCGCTTTTAATAACTGTTGCTGCATCGTGTGAGCCAGCTAACTAGCAGGCGTGAATAACAAATGAAGGGGCATGTGCTAGATGAATGGCTCCATATTGTACCGTGTAAACCATGTAAACTCATCACGGCAGCGCCTCGCGAGTAGATGAATCAAGTGTGAGGGTTGTCATCGTCGTCCTCTTCTTCGTTCTCCAGTAGCTATCCATCTCCTTGAGCGAAATCGATACGGAGCCTGATTTAAGAGTGTGTGTGTGGTGGCGGTCGCTGGCCCTGGCGGCGACTGTGTCCGAGCGAGTGAGTGGAAGGTTGACAACTTAGTGGGTCATGAGTGCCGTGTGAGTGTCTGAGTGTTTGACTGTCACCCTAAGACCCGACCCTACCACATTCCTCCCTTTGACCTAATACCCCGCCCTCACCCCGATCCCTCAGCCCCACAGCGATGCCTCCTGTTGTAATTAGAGGTTGCGTGAGATGACTGGTCTAGTTTCAGTGCAGTTGGCGGTGTTGTGTCAGACGTCCAGACGGTCAGCCAGCGGGACAGTCTGACGTCACAGGCACAAATACACACTCGAAGCCGCAGCGTGTCACCACTCACCACCTTCTGACGGGGCGTTAGATTTCACTGCTTATAGTATCTCTCTCTCTCTCTCTCTCTCTCTCTCTCTCTCTCTCTCTCTCTCTCTCTCTCTCTCTCTCTCTCTCTCTCTCTCTCTCTCAACTGGAACGCTTTGTGAAGGTTTATCATCCCGTGTTGCATTCTCTCTCTCTCTCTCTCTCTCTCTCTCTCT
>NC_087185.1:15266663-15269163 GCF_035594125.1 Scylla paramamosain
AAAAAAAATGCTGAAAATAACGAGTATGATGGAAAATTATTATTGTTTGTTGGAAAAAAATGACATGAAGGGAAAATGTTGAATGAAAAATGTGAGGAAAATTATTATTGTTACGTAGAAAAAGAAAAAAAATTGTTTGCTTGGAAAAAAAAATCGGAGGGAAATTATATTGTCTAGAAAATGTGGGAATATTGTTTCCTGGAAGTATGAGGAAATATGACGAAAGAAAATACTTTGCTGGAAATAAAGAAAGAAAAAGAGAAGTTTGACATGGTTTATATTCGTATGCTGAGAAAAAAAAATTGTGTACCAAGTAAATTATATTATGTTTTTGAAAATATATTTGTTATTATTTCATTCATTTATTTATCTATTTTATTTATTTATTTATTTACGATGAGTGAGTAAGGGACAGGGTACAGTGGACAGGTGTTGTTTATGGCGTCCTGTTTGTCAAAAATGTATTATATGAATGTGATGAGAGAGAGAGAGAGAGAGAGAGAGAGAGAGAGAGAGAGAGAGAGAGAGAGAGAGAGAGAGAGAGAGAGAGAGTTGCTACAGAAATTTTATTATTATTATTATTATTATTATTATTATTATTATTATTATTATTATTATTAGTGGTAGTAGTAGTAGTAGTTGTTGTTGTTGTTGTTGTTGTTGTTGTTGTTGTTGTTGTTGTTTTCATTGTAGTGGCAACAGCAATAGTAGAGTAGTAGTAGTAGTAGTAGTAGTAGTAGTAGTAGTAGTTGTTGTTGTTGTTGTTGTTGTTGTTGTTGTTGTTGCTGCTGCTGCTGCTGCTGCTGCTGCTGCTGTCACTGTTGTCATTATGCAAAACAACAAACAGAAAACAAACACACACACACACACACACACACACACACACACACACACACACACACACACACACACACACACACACAGCAAGTCACACAAAGCCACACAGTAATCCAACCTGCCAGCGTGGGGCGTGGAGGTCACCGGGTCATCTTTGGCGTGACCTGGCATATGTCACCCTAATGCGGACAGGACCATGGGGGGTGGTAGGAGGCTGAGGGCCGAGGTGACTGGGAGGGGGCGGGGTGACCTGGTGTGGCCTTAGTAGGGGGAGGGGGGCAGCAACGGTGTCTGGCAGGTTTCCAGGATGTTGTTGAATGCTCGAGGATTTTAACGGTGAGGGAGATGTAGGGACGCAAGGGAACACAAAGGAAGAGCAAGTAATAGACGTCCTCCGGCTCTGTATGAGGTTATATGATAAGCTACAGGGAGATTTTTTTTTTAAAGGGGACGCAAGGGAACACAAAGGATGAACAAGCAGTAGTGTAACAGTAGTCTATCCTTTCTACAGCAACATCCAATCGTTGAACTGGGAAGAAATTACAAAATGTATCTTTTTTTTTTTTTTTTTTTTTTTTTTTTTTTTTTTTTCCTCGCAAAATTTCTTGTACATACTTATAAAGACTTCACGCATTGCTTCTGGTGCTGCTAATTGTTTGGTGTCGCAGTGAAAGGGTTAAAGAGATGTGACTAAAGGGAAGAAGAAGAGGAGGAGGAATTACAAATGACAAATTCTAAACACTCAGTTGAAAGTGATAGAATAGCATAGCAGAAGAGATAGGAACAGTGGAATAGAAGATAGGATAACAACAGAAATGATAGGAAGAGGTGGAGGAAGAGGAAGAAGAGGAGGAGATGAAGAAGGGTTACATTATTGACAGATGAAGAGGGGGAGAAAAGGAAAACGAAAGAGATGAAAGGAAATGAAAGTAAGAGTCATGAGAGGATGAGGAGGAGGAGAGAGGTAGATGAACGAAGAGGAGGAGGAGGAGGAGGTAGGATCAAAAGTAATGAAAGAAATACAAGAGGAGGATGCGAAAAAAAAAACGAAAAGAGAGAGAGAGAGAGAGAGAGAGAGAGAGAGAGAGAGAGAGAGAGAGAGAGAGAGAGAGAGAGAGAGAGAGAGCATGAGTCTATAGCTTAATGGGAGAGTGATGGGAGGGGAGAAGGAAGGTGGGAATGAAGAGAAGTTATCGTGTGTGTGTGTGTGTGTGTGTGTGTGTGTGTGTGTGTGTGTGTGTGTGTGAGGGATTATATGGCGGGTGAAAGGAAGTGTGGGGAGGAGACTGCGGTCGTGGGAGGAAGGAAAGGAGAGAGGAGGAGGAGGAGGGAGGGAGGATTATCGCGAAATGAGAGAGAGAGAGAGAGAGAGAGAGAGAGAGAGAGAGAGAGAGAGAGAGAGAGAGAGAGAGAAAAGCTTACAAAGGGCTATTCATTTTGTCACATATTGTTTTAATGTTTATTTGAGAGAGAGAGAGAGAGAGAGAGAGAGAGAGAGAGAGAGAGAGAGAGAGAGAGAGAGAGAGAGAGAGAGAGAGAAAGAGAACGTGAACTCTTAAAAGAAACATAGACTAGTAATTATTTTATTTACAGTATGAAAAAAATAGAAAAAAAGTCATGGAAAAGAAGAAAGGAAGAGAGAGAGAGAGAGAGAGAGAGAGAG
>NC_087185.1:15274163-15286663 GCF_035594125.1 Scylla paramamosain
TTAATGATTTGTTGGTTCGAGCCTGTCTTTAATATTGTTGAGAGTGTTGCACGTCACATTAAGGGAGAGAAAATAAAAGAAAAGGTGGATTATAATTAGGAAACAAATATATTCTGGGCTGAGGAGTGTTACTTGTGTTACTTTGAGAGGCAAACTTACGCTGCTTGTTCATGTTATACGAGATTAATTAAGAGAAGTGTTTTAAATGCTGAGAAGTTTGTAATATTAGTGGGAATTACCTCAGTTATTGTTTTTTTTTTGTATTTTATTATTATTATTATTATTATTATTATTATTATTATTGTTATTATGTTGTATGGTGTGTGTGTGTGTGTGTGTGTGTGTGTGTGTGTGAGCCAGCAAAGGGTACCAATAAAATTAAGTAAATAATAACAATAACATCAATAAATAGACTAAAATAAAATGAAATATATAAAACATCTTATTTTGCTATTCCCGAAAAAAAAAATAATGATAAAGTCGACGAGAGGGGGAATCCAAATGTAAGAAGGTAAAAAATAACAGTAAGACGTAACAGTTTAAAAAAAAAATAATTGGTAAAAGATTCCCTCCCAGTGAAGCCAGACAATTTTTTCTTCCAGCGTGTTGTTAACGTCTGGAATTCCGTAATTTTAAGTGTTGTCAGTAGTGTGTGTGTGTGTGTGTGTGTGTGTGTGTGTGTGTGTGTGTGTGTGTGTGTGTGTCACCTTCAGGAGGAAATGAGACAGATAATCACGCTCCAGTTTACCACCACCACCACCACCACCACCGTCATCATTACTACGACTTCCATCATCATCATCACTCCTACAATCACTACCATTGCTACCATTATCACCATCACCACCTCCATTGCCGTCACCACCAAAAAAGAAAAAATAATCAGATATACAAATAAAATAAACAAAAAAGTGAAAAAAATATATTGCAATTGAATTCTGAGCGGTTTATTATTGTTTTTGTTGTTGTTCTTACTATTATTGTTATTTCCCACTTTTATCCCCATTTATTGCAGTTCCCATTCATTGTTTCCCTCATTTCCTTCCCTTCATTCCAGTTCTGAAATTAAGGGAGTGGTTGGTGGGGAGAATCCTTCGCCTTTACTATCCTGCGTCTCTCTAAGATTGTAAAGCCCACGGCCACAGACAGACAGCCTCGTAAGAACCAATTGATCAGCTACTCTTTGTTCTCCTCCTCCTCCTCCTCCTCCTCCTCCTCCTCCTCCTCCTCCTCTTCATCCTCCTCCTCCTCCTCCTCCACCTCCAACGCGGTGGGAGGAGAAGTTTTGGGATTAAGAAGAGGAGGTCTGCAGGAGGCGGGAGCACTGAGGCAAGGACAAGCGTGGTTCTTCCCCTCCTCCTCCTCCTCCTCCTCCTCCTCCTCCTCCTCCTCCTCCTCCTCCTCCTCCTCCTCTCCGCTCTCGCCCTCCTCTACTCCATTTTTTCTTTTTTTGTCTCATGTTTTCTTCCCTTCTGATTACTGCCTCCTCCTCCTCCTCCTCCTCCTCCTCCTCCTCCTCCTCCTCCTCCTCCTCCTCCTCCTCCTCCTCCTCCTCCTCCTCCTCCTCCTCCTCTTCTTATATTCTTTCTTTCATACCTCTTGATTGCTTTTATAACCTCCTCGTTCCGTCTTGTCACGAATCTCTCTCTCTCTCTCTCTCTCTCTCTCTCTCTCTCTCTCTCTCTCTCTCTCTCTCTCTCTCTCTCTCTCTCTCTCTCTCTCTCTCTCTCTCTCCTTCACGCATTCATGTATTATAGCTCAATTTGACTTCTGGTTCTCGACGAAACTCATCTATTCCTCCTCCTCCTCCTCCTCCTCCTCCTCCTTCTCCTCCTCCTCCTCCTCCTCCTCCTCCTCCTCCTCCTCCTCCTCGTTCTGTAAGAGGTTGCTTTCTCCTCCACATTACAAGCAAACATTGTACCCTTTGAGGAAGGACCTTAGCGTGGAGGAGGTGTGGAGAGAAAGAGAGGAGGAGGAGGAGGAGGAGGGAAAGATTGGGGAGGTTATAGTGGAAGAGGAAGGAGAAGAGAGGAGGTGGAGTGGAGGAGGAAAAATTGGAGAGGTTGAAGTAGAGAGGAGAGAGGAGGAAAGAGTGAGGAAAGACTGGGATGGTTGGTGTTGAAGAGGAGAGAGGAGAAATGGAGAGAAGATGGAGGAAGGGAGGGAAGGAGAGATTAAGGGTTTTTGGGAAGTAAAGAAGGAAGAGGAATGTAGAGAAGATAGAGGGAGAGATGGATAATTAAGAGTAGTGCAGCAAAAATGGAGGGATTGAGAGAGATGAAGGAGGAAGGAACAAAGGGAAGAGAGGAGGCAGGAATGAACAGAAATAAGGAGTGAAATAAGGAAGTGAAAACAGAAGTTGGATATAAAAACAATTATTGAATATGAAACAGTAAAACAAACCTAACCTAACCAGACCTAACTTTACCTAACCTACACTAACCTAACCTAACCTAACCTAACCTAACCTAACCTAACCTAACCTAACCTAACCTAACCTAACCTAACCTAACTTAACCTAACCTACACTTAACCTAACCTAACCTAATCTAACTTAACCTAACCTAACCTACACTAACCTAACCTAACCTAACCTAACCTACACTAACCTAACCTAACCTAACCTAACCTAACTTTACCTAACCTACACTAACCTAACCTAACCTACACTAACTTAACCTAACCTAACCTAACCTAACCTACACTAACTTAACCTAACCTAACCTAACCTAACCTAACCTACACTAACCTAACCTAACCTAACCTACACTAACCTAACCTAACCTAACCTAACCTACACTAACCTAACCTAACCTAACCTAACCTAACCTAACCTAACCTAACCAGACCTAACTTTACCTAACCTACACTAACCTAACCTAACCTAACCTAACTTAACTTTACCTAACCTAACCTAACCTAACCTAACCTAACCAGACCTAACTTTACCTAACCTACACTAACCTAACCTAACCTAACCTAACTTTACCTAACCTACACTAACCTAACTTAACCTAACCTAACCAGACCTACACTAACCTAACCTAACCTACACTAACCTAACCTAATCTAACCTAACCTAACCTAACCTAACTTTACCTAACCTACACTAACCTAACCTAACCTAACCTAACCTAACCAGACCTAACTTTACCTAACATACACTAACCTAACCTACACTAACCTAACCTAACCTAACCTAACCTAACCTAACCTAACTTTACCTAACCTAACCCTAACCTAACCTAACCTAACCAGACCTAACTTTACCTAACCTACACTAACCTAACCTAACCTAACCTAACCTACACTAACTTAACCTAACCTAACCTACACTAACTTAACCTAACCTAACCTAACTTAACCTAACCTAACCTAAGCAAACCCAACCTAACCAGACATAACTTTAACATAATTTAACCTACACTAACCAGACCAAACCTAACTTACCGAACCTAACCAAAGCTAACGTAAGCAAGCCAGATTTAACCTACACTATCCAAGGTATTGATGAGTAAAAAAGAAGAAAGTGAATGAAATAGATGAGTACGTTTAATACAGGGACTGCCACGTGTAGGCCTGATGGCTTTTTTATAATTTCCCTTATTTTCTTGGTTAAGTTAAGTTTGATTTGGTTTGGTTATGTTAGGTTAAGTTAGGTTATGTTAGGTTAGGTTAGGGTAAGAAAGCTAGGTTAGGTTAGGTTAAGTCAGGTTATGTTAGGTTAGGTTAAGTTAGGTTATGTTAATTAGGTTATGTAAGAAGGCTATAGTGTAGGGGATGAAAATTATAGTGAAGGAATGAAGGTAAGGAGATATATTTCCCATCTCTCCCCATCACCCCTGCTTATTTTCCTCCTCAAGTTAGGTTAGGTAATGTAAGAAAGAGGATTAAGGGAAGGAGCGAAGGAATGGAGGTAAGGAGAGAAACATCCTGCTATCCTCCCTGTATATTCCCCTCCCTCTCCCCCTCTCTCCCCTCCTCTCCCCCCAAAAAAGTATTCTCCCCACGTTCCTCTCACAAGTCCTCTCTTCCTCACAGACTCCTCACGTTTCACCCCTCCCTTCTCCCCAGCCAGTACTCTCCCTCCCTCTCCCTCTCCCTCTCTCTCCCGGTCACCTGGTCACGCTCCCCTGAGTCTCATTAGTGATGCAGGTGAACCAGAGGAGAGAGGGAGAGGGAAAGAGGAGAGCAACTTTTTTTTATTTATTTATTTATTTTTTATGAGTATGCCTTCAAAAAATATTAAGACTAGGTACTGCCTCTCCTTATAATGGGTTCCCGTTTTCTGTGTGGGAGGTATTGCATTCATGAGAGAGAGAGAGAGAGAGAGAGAGAGAGAGAGAGAGAGAGAGAGAGAGAGAGAGAGAGAGAGAGAGAGAGAGAGAGAGAGAGAGATGCGACCTAAGAGGAGGAACAAAGAAAAATGTGAGCGGGGAGGAATGAAAGGAAAGTGTAAGAACTATAGGAAGAGAGAGAGAGAGAGAGAGAGAGAGAGAGAGAGAGAGAGAGAGAGAGAGAGAGAGAGAGAGAGAGAGAGAGGGTACACATACACACGAATGGAAACAAACTCTTGAAAAATGTCACCAAGCTTTGTCCTTAAACATTACCTCTTTTTTTCCTCCTCCTCCTCTTCCTCCTCCTCCTCCTCCTCCTCCTCCTCCTCCTCCTCCTCCTCCTCCTCCTCCTCCTCCTCCTGGGCAGGGGCAACAAGGGCGGGCATTACCCCTTCATAAACACGGGCGGGCAAGGTGGGGGGGGTCTCGATAGTAAAGGCAGACAGGCGGGGTGCGGCTGACAAAACCCTCCTCCTCCTCCTCCTCCTCCTCCTCCTCCTCCTCCTCCTCCTCCTCCTCCTCCTCCTCCTCCTCCTCCTCTTGCTGAACTGCTGTCTTCAATTCCACATGGCAACAATCTGTCGAGGTGAAAGAATATAGTAAGGAAGAGGAGGAGGAGGAGGAGGAGGAGGAGGAGGAGGAAGCGTCTAGCGTCTTATTCGTGGGAGGTATACGGAGAGGGTCGCTGATGGAGGGAAGAGGAGGAGGAGGAGGAGGAGGAGGAGGAGGAGGAGGAGAAGACATCCAGACTCGAATCGTGTCCAAGAACCCGCACCACAACCATCTCTCTCTCTCTCTCTCTCTCTCTCTCTCTCTCTCTCTCTCTCTCTCTCTCTCTCTCTCTCTCTCTCTCTGGTTCGTTCATTCTTGCATTTTCCTTTCATCCCTGTGTTCTTTGTTCCTGCAAGACTCTCTCTCTCTCTCTCTCTCTCTCTCTCTCTCTCTCTCTCTCTCTCTCTCTCTCTCTCTCTCTCTCTCTCTCTCTCTCTCTGTTATGGGCAATGAAAACACAAAATATGAGATTGTAGGGAAGTTTCACCCTTGATTTAAGATTTATAGGAACTTTTGTAGGGTGAATTAAGGATGTTTTGGGGAATTCTGGGAATCCTAAGGGCCCTGGATATATCTTAGGGGGCACAGGGGGGTCTTCATGCCCTGCTGCGCCCCTCCCCCACCACCCCTGTTGTTAAAAGACCCCTTGTATGGTATTTATTAGTAGTTTAATGTGTGAATGTGCAGTTTAAGTTCATTATTTACGGTTTTTCGTTGGGGTATCTCTCTCTCTCTCTCTCTCTCTCTCTCTCTCTCTCTCTCTCTCTCTCTCTCTCTCTCTCTCTCTCTCTCTCTCTCTCTCTCTCTCTCTCGTGGTGTATTTTGTGTGAATATCTTGTTTTTCGTGTGTGTGTGTGTGTGTGTGTGACTGCTCACTTGGGTATGTCTGGTTTGTGTTGGTTCTTCTTCTTCTTCTTCTTCTTCTTCTTCTTCTTCTTCTTCTTCTTCTTCTTCTTCTTCTTCTTCTTCTTCTTCTTCTACCTATTATCCTTTTGTATGATTGTCATGCTAAAGTAGTAGTAGTAGTAGTAGTAGTAGTATTAGTAGTAGTAGTAGTAGTAGTAGTAGTAGTAATAGTAATAATAATAATAATGATAATAACGACAACAATTTAGCATTTTCTTCATTTTGTTGTTGTTGTTGTTGTTGTTCGTTGTTGTGTGTATTCCCTATTGTTATTATTATTATTATTATTATTATTATTATTATTATTATTATTGTTAAAAAGATATTGATTCCCTGTTGCTTTATCTCCTTCATCTCTGTCCTCCAGTGTTCTATTTTTATCTTTATTTCCTTATCTCCCCCTTTCTTTACTTACCCCTCTCTTCTCTAACTTTCTTCACCTTTCTTCTCTTCTTTCTTTACCTCTCCCCTCTTCTCTAATTTTCTTTCACCTTTTTTTTATTTCTCTCCTCTAACTGTGTACCATCTCTCTCTCTCTCTCTCTCTCTCTCTCTCTCTCTCTCTCTCTCTCTCTCTCTCTCTCTCTCTCTCTGTCACGTAAACACCACCAAAATACTAAAAAAATAACAGTAAATTAAGAAAATAACAGAATAAAAGTGATGTAATAATGAAATAAATAAATAAATAAAGAAGCAATAATAAAATACAATAAAAAAATGATAGAAAATGGAAACCCAATATATATATTTTTTTAATGGCAAACTATTATATCTTAAACTATATATTTTTGTTTCTCTCTCTCTCTCTCTCTCTCTCTCTCTCTCTCTCTCTCTCTCTCTCTCTCTCTCTCTCTCTCTCTCTCTCTCTCTCCCCATTATCGTAAACACCTTTCCTTTACCTCCCCATTTGGCCCTTTTCCATTGTTTAAATTTATGGAGGTCTGCGAACACTGACAGTCCCTCCCTTCTCTCTCTCTCTCTCTCTCTCTCTCTCTCTCTCTCTCTCTCTCTCTCTCTCTCTCTCTCTCTCTCTCTCTCTCTCTCTCCGTCCAGCCCTTCCCTCTGTCCCCTTCCTGTCTCGCTCTTCTCCTTTTGTTTTTTTTTTTTTTCCGTCAATCTTAATCTTTTCTCGTGTCGTTTTCCTTTTCTCCGCTTTTTTTCTTTTGTTTTTTTCTTTTGTGTTCGTGTCTTTGTTGTTGTTCGTCTTGTTCTTCTTGTTCTTTTTGTTCATCATCATCTACATCTTCTTCTCCTTCTTCCTCTTCTTGCAGCATCAGTTCCGTTTACTCTCTCTCTCTCTCTCTCTCTCTCTCTCTCTCTCTCTCTCTCTCTCTCTCTCTCTCTCTCTCTCGCACGCGCGCGCGCGCGCGCGCGCGTATTGACTTCGGGGCTGGACGCCAAGTTGACGCCAGCCTCCTCCTCCTCCTCCTCCTCCTCCTCCTCCTCCTCCTCCTCCTCCTCCTCCTCCTCCTCCTCCTCCTCCTCCTCTCCCACTCCTCTCGCTAGACAGAACACGAAATGGTATGTTGTGTTTCTGACTGAGTTGTCTGATGCTTCCGAGAAAGAGAGAGAGAGAGAGAGAGAGAGAGAGAGAGAGAGAGAGAGAGAGAGAGAGAGAGAGAGAGAGAGAGAGAGAGAATTTGCATACTTGATGTTCTATTGAAGACAAGAAAGTGGATGCGACACTACTAAACAAGAGAGAGAGAGAGAGAGAGAGAGAGAGAGAGAGAGAGAGAGAGAGAGAGAGAGAGAGAGAGAGAGAGTTTGAAAAGTGTATGTACAGTACAAGAAGAAAAGGGAAATGAGAGAAAGATAAAACACGCAGAGAGAGAGAGAGAGAGAGAGAGAGAGAGAGAGAGAGAGAGAGAGAGAGAGAGAGAGAGAGAGAGAGAGAGAGAGAGAGAGAGAGTCGCTAAAAAGAAAAATCACAGGATATTCTCTGTTTGTCACCCGTGCGCCGTGTTGCTCCCCCGTGGCAGTTTACTGTCCCCCAAGGTGTTACTAATGGTCCTTCTCTGATTAAAATAAAGCCCAGGTGACTTGCTAAACCCCTCCTCTCTCTCTCTCTCTCTCTCTCTCTCTCTCTCTCTCTCTCTCTCTCTCTCTCTCTCTCTCTCTCTCTCTCTCTCTCTCTCTCTCTGTTGATAAGGTCAGGTTTACTTTTTTCTTTGTTATTTGTCAAGGGAAGGTTATAAATAGTAGTAGTAGTAGTAGTAGTAGTAGTAGTAGTAGTAGTCGTTGTTGTTTTAGTAGGTGGTGGTGGTGGTGTCAGTAGTAGTAGTAGTAGTAGTAGTAGTAGTAGAAGATTTTGTATGATAGCTCTTTTGTATCGTATTTCTGTTTCTGTATTATTATTATTATTATTATTATTATTATTATTATTATTATTAGTAGTAGTAGTAGTAGTAGTAGTAGTAGTAGTAGTAGTAGTAGTAGTACTTTTTCGTGTGTGTGTGTGTGTGTGTGTGTGTGTTTACGTTTCATTTTCTTTCCCCGTTTTCTTCCTTTGCTATGTGTGAATTTCTTTCTTTTAATTACTTTCTTATTCTTTCCTACTTCCTGCTTCCTCTTTTACTATTCTGTGCTGTCTCTTCCTCCTTCTTGCGGCTGTGAGAGCGAGAAGGTCCTATGAGCCATTATTGATGTTCCCGGTTGGTTTGTCTCTCTCTCTCTCTCTCTCTCTCTCTCTCTCTCTCTCTCTCTCTCTCTCTCTCTCTCTCTCTCTCTCTCTCTCTCTCTCTCTCTCCCTATTAATTAATTCTCTTCTCTTTACAGGTAAATGGAGATGCCGTGAGTGAAAACAAGGAGGAGGAAGAGGAGGAGGAGGAGGAGGAGGAGGAGGAGGAGTAGGCTGTGAATGGAGGTAAGGCAAGTACCTGGTTTGTCTTTATCAGGTCAGCAGGATGTTTATCTCTCCTCCCTCTTCTCTCCTCTCTCTCCCTCCTTTTCCTCCATCTCTCCTTCCCTCCTTTCTTGCCCTTTTTTATGTTATTTTTCATTTCTATCGTTTCCTTTATGTATTTTTCTTTTTCTTTTTTCTTTTTTTCTTTCATCTCCTTCCGTTTTTTTCTCTCCCTCTTTTCCTCCTTTCTTAATTTGTTTTGTTTGTTTTCTTTAATTTGTCTCTATTCTTGTTTATGTTATTTTGTGTTTCTCCTTATTTTTATCTTTTTTATTTTTTAGGTCTTGTTTTCTTTTGTGTAATCTTCCTTTCCCTTTTTTTTCCCGCCTTCTCCCTTTTCCTTCTCTCATTTTTTCCTCTAATTTCTTCTATTTTTTTATTATGATTTTATCGCTCTTTTTCTAATTCCCTTCCTTCTTATCTTCTTCCATTTTCTTCCTTCTCCATGTATTGCTTCATTTCATCTCTCCTTTTCTATTTATCTCTTTCCTTCCTTTCTTCTCCCTTTTTTCCTTTTTTTTTATTATCTCTTCTTACCTTCTGCTCTTCAGCTTTTCCTTCATTTAACCTCTTTTCTTTCTATTCCTCTCTTTCCTTTCTTTCTCCTCATTTTCTTTGTTATCTCTTCCTCTCTCCCCTTCCTTCCCTTTCTCTCTCTCTCTCTCTCTCTCTCTCTCTCTCTCTCTCTCTCTCTCTCTCTCTCTCTCTCTCTCTCTCTCTCTCTCTCTCTCTCTCTCTCTGGGCACGGTTCCAGGTACCCATCATGCTCACCCATAGCGTTCTAATACCCCTTCCTCTCCCCCCCCCCCATTTCCCCGTCATCCCCATCACTACCCCCTCCCCTCCCCTTCCTTCCCATTCTCCCTTATCTCTCCCGCCCACAGTCTGACCTATTAAACATTTCTCTTATTCTAATTCTCTTCCTCCTCCTCCTCCTCCTCCTCCTCCTCCTCCTCCTCCTCCTCCTCCTCCTCCTCCTCCTCCTCCTCCCTTCTTGTTCCTCTCCATTTTCCATTTTCAGTTTCTTTTCTTATTATTTTTTTTTCATTCTTTTTACATTTAAACTTTTTTTTCTTCAGTTTCTCTCTTTCGTTTCTTTCGTTCCTCCTACCTCCTGTTTTCTGTATTTCTTTTACCTCTCTCTCTCTCTCTCTCTCTCTCTCTCTCTCCTCTCTCTCTCTTCTCTCTCTCTCTCTCTCTCTCTCTCTCTCTCTCTCTCTCTCTCTCTCTCACCTGCCACGCCCTTACCTAAGCAAATTATCAGATATTCCGTTTTCTTTTTGTTTGTTTCTCCTTTGATGTAACACTATTGTATTATTAATGTGTTGTTTTATGATTATTATTTTTCCTATCGCGTCGTGTCCCGTGTGTTTCCTTTGTTTCTGAAAGGGTGAATTGTTAAACGCCTCGTGTGTTTGTTGAGTGTGGAAAAACAAGGGAGTTTTCTCTATTCACAATTATAATTTTTAGTTATTTTACTCTTCTTTTTTTTTATTTTTATTTTCTGATTGATTTATTATTTTTTTCTAAGGAGATTGTACACATATTAAAAAATACTAGTAAAATGTTGAAATAATACACTCACACACACACACACACACACACACACACACACACACACACACACACACACACACACACACACACACACACACTAAATAAAGAAAACAAACAAACAAACAAACAAACCTAACTGATGAACTTAAGTACGAGTGAGTGGACAACAAAGACATCACACACACACACACACACACACACACACACACACACACACACACACACACACACACACACACACACACACACACAGATACGAAGCTAAAATGAATGATGTTAATAATGTAGAAGCTTAATGAGCGCATCTGCCCAGCGAGCCACACTTTTCACCTTTAATTAGTCAGTATCCACACACGCCTGCATCAGCCACCCATATAATTCTGTCTATTATTAACTTGTTTACTTTCAATTACCCACCCGGCACGGACTTAACACACACACAGACACACACACACACATTTATCGTCGTGCTTGAGTGATGTGGTGCTACTTTATACTTTAATGACCATACTTAAACCTGTCTCTTCACTTAATTGCCTCATTATATCATCATACTTGAATGTACGAGTCACCATAACCTCAGAAAAGGGGAAAAAAACACCATTTAATCCACCGTATCACTCACCATATCAACACAACCATACGAACTACCATACTTAGCCAGACAACTGTAAGTCAACCATACAACCATACGAGCTACCATATTCCATCAAACAACCATATCATTCACCATCACACACCATGAAAACTACCATACCCAACCACTACATCACCATACCTCACCCTACTCAACCACAATAAGCAACAGTACCTCACCATACTCAATCACACTCAACCAAATTTCACCATTTCACCACCTACACAACGCCACTTCGACCATACCACAGTACCTCCCCCTCATACCAGCTCCTCGCACCGCACCATGCCACTGTTACCTTGCCCATGCGCCACCGCCAGCCCCTGCCAAGCATCACACACCTAAGCCAATCACAACAAAGCGACAGTAATGGTGTAAGGATGAAAAAACACGAACAGAGAGATGGATAGATGGATGGATGGAATAGTAGATAGATAGACAGATAAGGAGATAGACAGCCATATAGATAGATAGATAGATAGACAGATAAGGAGATAGCCAGATAGATGGGTAGATAGATAAATAGATAGATAAGGAGATAGACAGCCAGATAGATAGATAAATAAGGAGATAGCCAGATAAATAGATAGATGAATAAATAGATGGATGAATAGATAGACAAACAGAACAAATATTGGAGGAACACAAGGAAGGACAAATAAAGATAGGGAATGAATAAAACAAGAAATACAGTGAGATAGCAGTTGAATAGAATAGAGATAGAACAAAAATAGGATATGAACATAGTAAGAATAAGAAAATACGATAGAAATGACACACATAGGTTACATGAAATAATTTGAACTAGAGAGAGAGAGAGAGAGAGAGAGAGAGAGAGAGAGAGAGAGAGAGAGAGAGAGACAGAGAGAGAGAGAGAGTACGGTTTGCAAATCATAACAGTAATGTAGATAATAGCAAAAATAAACACTCTCCAACACACACACACACACACACACACACACTCACACACACACACACACACACACACACACACACACACACACACACACACACACACACCACTTCGGACCATCTCGCCTTGGGGACTGGACCGCCACAGTACGGAATCCGGTTATCTCCTTTCTCTTTCATCTCCTCCTCTCCTCCTTTACTCCTCTCCTCCTTCACTCCCTTCCTTCCTTCCCACCACTCATCCTGGGGGGGGGGGGAGAAAGGAGGGGAGGGTATAGAGGGAAGGGGGAGCAATACCAGTGACTCTCTTTTTCTTTTTCCTCCTCCTCCTCCTCCTCCTCCTCCTCCTCCTCCTCCTCCTCCTCCTCCTCCTCCTCCTCAAGATAGGGAAGAAAAAAAGGGCACGTCTGGACCCATTTTTCTCTTTTATTACTACTGTTACTATTGTTGTTGTTATTGTTATTATTCCTTTCCATCTTTCATATTTCTTCTCTCCTTCCTTCCTTTCTTCCTTCTGTAGAAAGTTAGGAGACTAAGGGATGTGTAGACTCCTTCTTCTTCTTCTTCTTCTTCTTCTTCTTCTTCTTCTTCTTATTATTATTATTGTTATTGTTGTTGTTGTTGTTGTTGTTGTTGTTGTTGTTGTTGTTGTTGTTGTCATTTCCTCTCCCATCCTTCCTTCATATTAATACCTTTGT
>NC_087185.1:15294163-15331663 GCF_035594125.1 Scylla paramamosain
CTGGAGTGTGTTGCTTTGTGTTCGTTAATGGAGCCTGTTGCACCTGGCTTCTGTTACCTGTGGAGACTCGCGCCCCCTTGCCTGCTTACCTGTATAGGGTGGTGAGATAGCATGCATCGGATCTTGAATGCTGTCTTTCTCGTAATGCCTAGGCCTACTATTTGAATCTCTCTCTCTCTCTCTTTCTCTGTCTCTGCCTTGAAATTACACGTAGGTTTGAATTATTTACGTGGTGTTAAGAAAAAATCTGATACTTTATATATATACAGTTAAGATTGCATGTACCGTATTGTTTCTCTTATTACATTGGACTGAACTGTTATGAATCCCTTATTGTTGGATTAGAATGTCTTACGTGGTGTTAAGAGAAAATCCAATACTTTATATATACACTTAAGTAAGATTCCGTGCACTGGTCTCTTTTAAGGGACCTGATAGAAGTCTTTAAGTGGTATAAGGGTTATAACAAGGGAGATGTAAGCAAAATTCTTAGGATCAGCAACCAGGGTAGAACAAGAAATAACGGGTTCAAGCTTGAAAAATTTAGGTTTAGGAAGGAGATAGGAAAAAATTGGTTCTCAAATAGAGTGGTAGATGAGTGGAACGGACTCAGTAATCATGTAGTTAGTGCTAGGACACTAGAGAGCTTTAAGAGAAGATTAGACAAGTTTATGGAAGGGGGATAGCAGATGGAAATAGGTAGGTGTGTTTCATACAGGGACTGCCACGTGTAAGCCTGGTCGCTTCTTGCAGCTTCCCTTATTTCTTATGTTCTTATGTTCTTATGTTCTTAAGTTTCTCGTATTGGTTCCAGTTGTATTGAGAAGGGTTAGAAATTACTGTAGAGTGTTACAAGGGAATTTGATGCTTTATAAATACATATACGTGGTTTTTAACACTATTATATTGCTTTGAATTGTGGATGGGGAGTGTGTGTGTGTGACGGTAGAAGATAATGCGATGCTCTAGGTATCCATTTAGATTATAATTCCATATTTAGAATCTAGTGTTTATGTAATTGATCTCTATTAAGTTTGAATCAAGAGGGAATTAGATGCTGCCAACATGCACTTAGATGGCTGGGACCTCCACAGTGCAGTACTGGCAGTGCTTATACAACTTGGCTACAGTGGGCTTGAAGATCTGGTGTTACAAGTGACCCACCTAGTAGTGTGACTCAAGCAATTAACATACACAGATTATTTAGTTTCTGTGTGTGTGTGTGTGTGAGAGAGAGAGAGAGAGAGAGAGAGAGAGAGAGAGAGAGATTGTTTCATACTATTAGCAGTGAATATAATATCACAGTAAAATATCCATATTATTATTATTATTATTATTATTATTATTATTTATTTATTTATTTATTTATTTATTTATTTATTTTGTGTGTGTGTGTGTGTGTGTGTGTGTGTGTGTGTGTGTGTGTGTGTGTGTGTGTGTGTGTGTGTGTGTGTGTGTGTGTGTGTGTGTGTTTGTGCGTGTGTTAGAAATTGTTCCATAACATTAGCAGTGAATATGATAGCACAGTGAAATGTTCCTATTATTGCAAGTACAATTAGCGGCATAGAAATTCCCTTAATGACGTTGAAATCGATACCCGGAAAAGTTTAATTAATCATTGTGTAGGAAACTGTAATTCTGTGTTTAAATTATTCCATTAATACTGAACTCCATGTCATATTTCTGTTGCATATTGTTTTATTGATTCATGTCTATTATTTTATGTGTTTGTTTGTTTATTATTATTATTATCTGAATTTTCATCATGTTCTCGTCGCAGCGTTCAGAGGATTCGTTCCATTTTTTTCGTGAATTAAAGCTAAGAGGATGAAAAAGAATGTATAGAAAAAAAAAAAAGAAGAAAGAAAGAAGATAGGAAAGTCCACTGAAGAGAAAGAGAGAGAGAAAGTTCGAAATTCTTGCTGAAACTCTTACATTAAAATCACTGACCCACAAAACTTAAAAAAAAATAAATAAATAAATAAAATAAGTAAATAAATAAATAAATAAAAACACCATAATATTGAGTAACAAAACCAACAATCACAGTTTATAAAAAAAATCCCACATCAACCAGAACCTCAATAAATAACAAAAACTAACATTCTCGAAGGTGCAGATGCATTGAAGGTTACATTAGCATACTTAACACCCCTTGCACCGCGCTTAACGAGTATTGAATCTTGTCCGGGCAGCAGCAGCGCCTTGGATTAGCCACATTTGCTATTGTATTACGCAAAGGAAGGGTGGGCGGCTATTTATGATGTGAATTAATGTGTCTAATATCACAGGACCCGCTGGAAATGTATTTGTGGTGTGCCTTACGTGGCGGGAATGGACGAGACTTGTTATAGTGTGCTCCTGGAAGGTCTGGAAGGGGTAATGGGCAGTTCAGGGTAGTTAAGGAGTGGATGGTGTATCTAATGGGTGATTGTCAGTGTTGATAGGGTGATATAGGATGAGTTTATGGTATAGATGTCATTAAGGGAAAATATTGTGTGTTTTAAAGGGTTCAAGGGGTATGCTGGATCGAATGTTGGCCGTGGAACAGTTAATGGGTGGTATTAGAACATGCAAAGGGTGGTCATGAGTAAATGGTGTGGATTAGTTAATGGGATGAATGAATGTTTGTGTGTGTTTGGCCATGGAATAATTTAAAGGGTAGTTTAAGATTATATAAAAGGTTAATTAATGATCCGGGTGTAGTTAATGGGATGAGTGTGTTCTAAGGGGGTTCCTGGGATATGTATCTGTATAATGGAAAGCTTTTATTTAAGGGGTGACGTACGAGTTAGTAAGATGGGTTAAGAAATTACTCCTCGTGTCTTAAAGGGAAGAATGGAAAGTAAGTTTGGGATAAGTTAATGGAAGGTCGTAAAATTTATGGGGTGCTGTGGGAGTTAACAGTGCGCTTTAACCCTTTCACTGCGACTAACAGCATTTCACAGCACTAAGCAATGTATGGAATCTTTATAAGCGCCTGCAAGAAAGAAGATGATAAAAAGGAATATATTTTGCAGTTTCTAGCCTATACAGTGTTTGCAGGTGGCTGTAGAACAAGAATTGGCGTCTCAGAGTGGCTGGTGGTGAAAGTAAGAGGTGCCGAGTAGCAGTGAAAGGGTTAAGGGATTATTCCGTTTGTCTTTAAGGGAAGCTTGGATTTTTTTTTTTCCTCCCTCCCACCGGCCAATGGTAACGAAAATCCAATAAAAAAATAATAAAAAAAAAACTGAGATGCCGGTCTAGACGTAAGGTCATAAGAACATAAGAAAAAAATAAGGGAAGCTGCAAGAAGCCGTCAGAGGTGCAGGTGGCAGTCCCTGTATGAAACATATTCTTCTATTTCCACTTGTCCTTCTCATCCATAAACGTGCCTAATCTTCTCTTAAAGCTCTCTAATGACTCGGCTTTAACAACCTGGCTACTGAG
Source organism: Scylla paramamosain (assembly GCF_035594125.1). NCBI lineage: Eukaryota > Metazoa > Arthropoda > Malacostraca > Decapoda > Portunidae > Scylla > Scylla paramamosain. The sequence goes on from NC_087185.1 coordinate 15,297,593, forward strand.
TTAGTTCTATTCTTCCACCACTTTATTTGAGAACCAATTCCTTCCTATCTCTTTTATATCTTTTTTTTTTTTTTTTTAGCTGGCATTCATTATTTCTTCTTTCCTGATTACTGATCGTGAGAACTTTGTTTATATCACTTTTAATGGAGTCTTGTAATAATGAAGTGGCAATTTTCTAACATATAAGAGACAATACAGAAGGAGTAACTGATGTGGAGAATTAACTGGATGAATCTGAATATTTAAAGGGACAGACTGGAATTAATATCTGGCCTGGGGTGGTTGATGGAGGCCTGGAATAATTCATGGCTAGTCTGGAATCAAAACAAGGAATGACTATCTGACTTGAAATTGCAAATGGAAAGCCTGGAATTTTTATATGCAATGCTGGAATTATAAAACGAAGGATAACCCTGGAAACTGGAAAGGGGGTTGGTTATATAATGAACAGTTCTGGAATGGGATAATAGAAGAGCTAGGGATAGGAAGAATTAATTAATGGAAAGCTAGGAAAAGTTAATGATGAATACTGGAATTACAAAACGAAGGATGAACATACAAAACTGGAAAGGAGATTGTTAACATAATGGACAGTTCTGGAATGGATTTATTGAATGGGAGGAATGGATTAATGGAAAGCCTGGAATTGCTAATGGTCAGTGCTGGAATTATGAGACGAAGGATAAGTCTGGAATCTGGAAATGGAATTGGTTATATAATGGACAGCTCTGGAGTGGGTGTCGGCAGGAATTATTGAAGAGGTGACCTGGATGGCGCGAGGCGTAATCTGGAAATCTTAAAGGGTAAAGCTGGAACAGTGAAGATTTATACTGCTTAAGAGGGAGATAAAGGGAACCACATGAAGATGGATTGAAATAAGTGTGGATTATTAAGAGTTAAATGTTAAGGGGGGCGGGGTTGGAGTGACAGGTGTTAAGGAGACAAAAGGGAACTAGTGAGTGAAGGAGATTTAGGTTAATCGCTTCTTGTTATCTTAGTACCGGCTTTCGTGTTTATTTTCTTCGCCTTCTTTATGTAAGAGAGCCACTGGCCAAGAGCAACAAAAGATTTTAGCAGAGAGAGAGAGAGAGAGAGAGAGAGAGAGGCTCATTTCACTGCCAGTTCCCAAAGAGATTCCGGTTAGAAAAATCAAATGACAGAGGATAAGTGTCTTGAAACCTCCGTCTTGGAAGAGTTCAAGTCATAGGGGGAGGAAATACAGAAGCAGGCAGGGAGTTCCAGAGTTTACCAGAGAAAGGGATGAATGATTGAGAATATTGATTTATTCCTTTTACTTTCTTACTTCCTTCTTTATTTCTTCATTCTTCATTCTTGTCTTACATTCTTTCTTACGTGTTTCATCTTCCGGTATTTCTTGGGTTACAGCGAAGTTTTAAGAGGACAGAGCTGGACTGAAAGGTTGTTGGGGAGACAAAAGTGCAGGCAATTTAAGGGATAAAGGGCACCAGACTGGTAAAAGTAAAGGTTTAGGCAAGGTTAAGTGCAAAGGATATGTTTGAAAGACAATTAAGAAGGTAATGGATAGGAATTAAGGAGGAATTAAGGATTGCAACAGGAACAGATAATGAAAGTCACTTAACCCTTTACATTGTAGTTAATCTTTCCTATAATCATCGACAACTTTTAAGAGATGTTTCGTACTGCATTGTCTTAAAAAAAAAAAAACAATCTATAACTTATCAAAGCTTAAATTAACCTCATTTATGTATTGGACCTTCTTACATTGGTCTCAAGGTTACCAAAATACATCTATAGGAGGAAAACCGCTAAGAGAAAAAGTTGAATGGTTTACCGGGTCATGTCTGGAAGGTTATTAAGAGTGGTAGTGTGAGTTAGTAAAGGGGGCAGCTCGCTAAGGCCAGGGTCTTGTCCGTGACCTCAACACTAATAGAATCAACACGATCTTTATTAAGTAATTGCTTGGAGAGACTCTTGGCAGGAGGTAGGGAGAGGAGGAGGAAGGGAGAGGGAGAGAAGTGAGGGGGGAGCTAAGAAAGAGGGAGGGAGAGAAGTAAGAAATGGAGGAAGGGAGATAAGTTAGGGAAGGATTAGGAAGGAAGAAAGAAGAGAGAGAGAGAGAAGTGAGAGAAGAATTAAGAAAGTGAAGGAGGAAGAGAGAGAGAGAGAGAGAAAGAAGCGAGAGGAGAATAATATTAAGAAAGAGGAGGAATAGAGAGAAGGATGACTGAAGAAAGACAAGAAAAAAAAAGTAAGAAAAGAGGGAAGTGGAAAGAAAGACGAAGGAAAAGTGGAAGAAGGAGGGAAAAAGAAAACAAATATTGAGAAAACAAAAAAAGAAGAAAAAGAAAGAAAAAGAGGATTATTTCAAGTAAAGATGAAGGGAAAGAAAATAGGGAGAGGAAGGAAGGAAGGAATATGGATAAGTGGAAGAATGAGAGGTGACAAGGAGGAAGGGAAAGAGGAGAGAGGGAGAGCTAAGGGAGGGAGATGAGGGGAAATAAGGGAGAAGTATATTGTTAAAGGTCAAAGGTGAGAGAAGGAAGGAGGAAGGGACTTAAGGGTCATGGAGGGAGGAGAGAGGACGGAGGGCCACTTATATTTAAAGGAGAGAAGGGAGAGAAAGAGAAAGACACAATAAAGGAGGAAGAGAGAGAGAGAGAGAGAGATACAAGGGAAAAATATTTATGTAGGCAAGAATGGAAAATAGGAAGAAAATAATTACGAAAGAGCGAAAGACAAAAAATGGAAACAGCACAGAGAGAGGAAAAAAAAAGATTCGCTAAGGAAGAAAAGCGTAAAGAATGGAAGAACAGCAGAGAAAGAAAAGATTGAATAAGGAAGGAAAAGAATAGAAATTGAGGCACAGCAGAAAAAAAAATAGAGGAGGAAGAGAAGGAAAAAAAATGAAACAGCAGAGAGGAAAGTTTTGGTGAGAAAGGAGAGAGGAAACGAAAGATTTATTGAGGAAGAAAAGAAAGAAAGAAAATAGAAACACGCCAGAGAAAAAAGAATTACTGAAGAAGGAAAGGAGAAAAAATAGCTTTACTTGCGGAAGGAAAGAAAGAAAAAAATAGCAGAGAGAGAACAGAATTGCTAACTAAAGGAAGGAGAGAGAGGAGAGAGGTGAGTGATGGGGAATATTGGGATGGGAGTAACTTAGCTAATTCGCAAAGGTCAAGGTCATGAGGGAGTGAGGGAGAGTGGGGGGGGGGAAAGAGCAATTAAATGCAATAAAGATGAGACAGGTAAGATTTGATTGAGTGGAGAGAAAAACCTTAAAATTTTCATCATAACCTTTTCTCTCTTTTCCTTCCCTCTCTTTCTCTTCCTATCTTCCTTTCTCTCCTTCCTTTCTCTCGTTTCCTGTTTTTCTCTCTCTCTTTATCCCTTTCTGCCTTCCTCTCCCATTCTTTTCTTTTCTCATATTTTCTTCTTATCTCTCTCTCTCTCTCTCTCTCTCTCTCTCTCTCTCTCTCTCTCTCTCTCTCTCTCTCTCTCTCTCTCTCTCTCTCTCTCTCTCTCTCTCTCCTCCCTCTTCTTTCCCTTCTTTCTTTTTTCCACATTCCTCACTCCTTTTCTTTCTCTTCCTTTCTCTTTTCTTTCTTCCTTCCTCTCCACTTCCCTCTCTCCCTTTCTCTCTTCCCTTTTTCCCTTTCTTCATTTCTTCCTTTAAATTTTCCTTTGTCTTCCTCTTCCCTTCCCTTCCCTGTCTTCTTATTATTCCTATCTTCCCTTTCTCTCCCCAGCTTTTACAACCCCCCCTATTAACACCTGTCTCCCCTTCCTCCCCATTCCACAGTTCACTGCATCCCATTCCCTCCACCACAATCACATCCCTCCCATTGGCACTTTCTTGGCACTGCCCCCACCATTCCCCTCCCCTCACTCCCCCTCCTTTTGGCACACCTCCCCTTCATTAATAACCTGTCTTCTTTGCCTCCTGTCGCGTCTCTGGCACTTTCCTCCCATTCCCCCCTTCATCTTCCCATCACCCCTTTGTTTATTAGTGGTTTTCAATCATTTTTTACCTTTGTTTTCCTCATTATGTTATCGTACCATATCTTCTTGTTCTTCCTCCATTTCCTAGTGCTTACTTCTCTTCCTTGGCACTCCCATCAATATTTCCCCCCCTCCTCTTTATCTGTCTCTCGTTACCTCCCTCCTTCCCATTTTTGTCTTTGTTTCCTTTGTGTTTGTCTTGTTCCTCCTCTCGTTTACTGTATGGTCTCTTGGGACTTCCCCTTTGCTATCCTGTCTTCCCATTCCTTCTTCCCCTTCATCTAATCTTTCCCTCCCTCTCATTTTTTTCTTTTTTTTTTATTTTGTTTTCTATTTTCCGGTTCCTTTCCCTTCCCCATTCATTCTCTTTTCTTCCTCTTCCTTCCCCTCTCATCTTCCCCTTTCTTCCTCCCATTTCTTCCCACTTCTTTCCGATATTCCCCTCATCTTCCCCTTCCTTATCTAATCTTAATCTTTTCCCCCCTTCTCCATTCAATATTCCCATCCTATCTCATTCTCCTTCATCCAGTTTTCCCTGTTTCCTCCTTCCCCTTCCTTTTGTGGCCTTTATTTCTTTATTTCTCTTTGTAACTCTTCCCTCTTCCTTCTTTTCCCCCATTTCCCCTTTCCTTCCCCCTTCCTTCGCCTCCCCTCCCCATCCATTTCAATATTCTCCCATTTTCTCCTTCCTCATCCAATCTTCTTCATCTTCCCCATTCAATATTCGCCTCCATCCAATCTCCCCATTACCCATTCCCCCTTCCTCCTCCCCCCCTCCCTCCACTCATCAGGGTCCGTCGCGAGCTATGGCCTCCTCGCTGCTCTAAAAGCTAGCCCATTACTTTAAAGGGGTGTTTGCAGAAGGGAAGAACCGCCCATTAGAATTTCATACCATTAGAGAAATTGAAGGGAGAAGGTACCGAGTTTTTTTCTATAAATGCATGTTTATATATATTTTGTATTCTGTTATTTATTTGTTTATTTGTTTATTTATTTGTTATTGTTTGTGTTGGAGTGTTTGGTTTGATGTTTATTTTTTTATTTTTATTTTTTTAATTTATTATTTTATTTGTTTATTTTTTTTTAAAGTTCTTTGTGTGGTGGTCTTTAAAATTTGATGGTTATGTGTTTTTTTTCTTTAATGTGATTGTTGTTGTTGTTGTTGTTGTTGTTGTTGTTGTTGTTTTATAGTTTTTTTTTATTATTTAATTAATTAATTTATTTTAAAGTGCAAGAATTCAATTGATGTGTCACACATTCACACGTATTTAGCAGCATTTTGTTTATTCAATTATTTTGTTTTGTCGCCACGAACAGTTCTCCGCAATGTGCATTCGTACATTTACGTGTGGAAATAATATAAAAAAAATCTTCTTAATTTATTTAGTTTTTTTCCCACATTTTTTCCATGATTAAGTTCTCGATAATTATTGGATTTTTATTCTGCGTTTGCAAAAATAAATAAATAAATAAATAAATAAATAAAAAAAAACAAAGGATAAAGGCACAAAAAATGTAACTTTTTTCATGTGTTGTTTGATTTGTCCCACTTTTACAGCAAAAAAATAAATAAATAGAAAATAAAAATAAAAATAAAAATTGATATTGGAAGTGTAATTTGCCTCACGTTTGCAATAAATAAATAAATAAATAAATAAATAAATAAATAAATAAATAAAATGAAAAAAAGCAAACAGGAAAGGCACAGAAATATAACTTTTCATGTTTTCAATTTGTCCCACGTAAAAAAAAAAAGTATCTTAATTTGTCCCACGTTGACGAAACAAAAAGAAAATATAATAAAATTCATACGCTGTGCAATTTCTCGTGCGTTTACAAAATAAATAAATAAATAAATAAAATAAGAGTAAATAAATAAATAAATAATCAGGGAAAACAAAACTCATAATTTACCAAAAGTGATTTAATTTACCCGACTTTGCAAATAAATAAATAAATAAATAAATGTTTAGTTTACGAAAATAAGCGGGAAAAAAAATAAATAAAAAAATCAACAATCTCTCATGGATTATAATTCACCCAACATTTACGCAGAAAATAGAAGGGAAATGAAAAGGAAAAAAGAAAAAGGAAATGGGAAGATACGTTTATTAGTCATTTAATTCGTGACACATTAAAAAAAAAAAACAAGGAAAAGGAAAAAAAAATGGTTAGATCCGTTCATTAGTGATTTGATTTTTTTAACGTTTAGAAAAATGAAAAAAAAAAAAAACGAAAGAGGAAAAGAAAAATAGATATATACGTTCATTAGTGATTTAGTTTGTCCATCGTATAGTAAAAAGAAAAAAAAAGGAAAAGAAAAAAATAATGTAGACGTTCATTAGTAACTTAGGAAATACTTAGGAAATAAAAAAAAGAAAAGAAAAAGAAAACATGTAGATACTTTCATTAATCATTAAATCCTTCCAACTTTTATGAAAATACAAAAAAAAAAAACAATCCTTCATAACAAACTTTCTTTAATTCTCATTCGTCACACGTTCATACCAAAAAAAAAAATAAATAAAATAAAATAAATAAATAAAAAACACCAGAATCTCTCTTAACAGATTTAATATACCCAGAGAGAGAGAGAGAGAGAGAGGAGGGGGGTAAGCAAGCGACCGAGCGAGCGTGTAATCCCCATAAGAGTTAGCGAGTGCATCTTTTTCCTCCAGGCTTCGGTGTATCAATTAATTACCCTGGCGTGTTATGACTTGCCGCCCAGCACAACAACAGCACACGGACGCTTTGGCGGGACCCCCTTTGTGCGTAGCGAATGTTTATGACGCACCCCCGCTGTAATTAGGAGAGTAGAGAGAGAGAGAGAGAGAGAGAGAGAGAGAGAGAGAGAGAGAGAGAGAGAGAGAGAGAGAGAGAGAGCATTGTTGTACTAGTGAGAGTAATGTTTGCTAAAAGAAAAACTACGGAGAGAGAGAGAGAGAGAGAGAGAGAGAGAGAGAGAGAGAGAGAGAGAGAGAGAGAGAGAGAGAGAGAGTTGGACTAGTGATAAGAGTACTTGTTTGATAAAAAAAAACTACGTAGCAGAGAGAGAGAGAGAGAGAGGGAGAGTAGGGAACATTTTCATTATGTGCATCGAATATTTATGATTGACCAGTCGGTGTAATGAGAGAGAGAGAGAGAGAGAGAGAGAGAGAGAGAGAGAGAGAGAGAGAGAGAGAGAGAGAGAGAGAGAGAGAGAGAGAGAGAGAGAGGGTTCGATTCTATAAATGTGATTGGGTCCTTTCGCTCAATCCCACAAAAAAATGTTAGTTAGTAGGATTAAGCTTATTTTCGACAGATGGCGGTGATTACTCCCACTTTAATCCCGGGGAGAGTAATGGCGGGGCGTGGGAGATAATTTCTTCAACCTGGAGGAGGAGGAGGAGGAGGAGGAGGAGGAGGAGGAGGAGGAGTTGAAGTTTGGGTTAGTAAATGGAAGGTAAAGAAATACGAATGTTTCTCTCTCTCTCTCTCTCTCTCTCTCTCTCTCTCTCTCTCTCTCTCTCTCTCTCTCTCTCTCTCTCTCTCTCTCTCTCTCTCTCTCTCTCTCTCTCTCTCTCTCTCCACCTTCCTTCCCATATGCCAATACGTGGTTTCTGTCTTTCTCCTCCTCCTCCTCCTCCTCCTCCTCCTCCTCCTCCTCCTCCTCCTCCTCCTCCTCCTCCTCCTCCTCCTCCTCCTCCTCCTCCTTCTGCTATTAATCCCTGCCATCAGTAGCAGCCCAATGCTATTACTCTGGTCTACTTCCTCTCCCCCTCTCCCCCTCTCCCACCATCACCACCACCACCACCTCCACCACGATCAGCACCACCACTTCTGCTGCACCGTGATGGGGATTTCCGTGGTGTTGCACTGGTGGGGGTGTATTGAAGTGGTGGTGTGTGTGGGGGGGGGAGGTGATGGGATGTCTGACGTGTTGAGACCTGGAAGGAATGGAGAAGTGGATGCTATTTATTTATTTATTTTGTTTTTATACTGAAAGGGAGAAACACAAATGAATAAAAAAAATATATAAATAAATGAGAAATAAAAAAAAAATGACTGAAAATGGACTGGTTTTATGTTAGGTGAACAGGAAGTATCACATTGCATCATAGTTTTTAACCCTTTCTTCTACGATACAGCAATATTTCCCACCGCTACCTTTCCCTGACATTCATGAGTATATAGCACCAACTTACCATAGAAAAGTAGACACTAATAAACAGGAATAACATTAAACTTTCACTCCCTTAACAAAAAAAAAAAAAAAAAGAATAAAAGAAATCCCAATTCAAGTTTATAGAAGTGTCACAAGCATTACAGTGGTGTTGTTAGGTTGGTGTTGAGGAGCAAGACTGGTGTTAAGAGAGATAAACATGCCTTGATTGTGTTGAAGTGGTGTTGAGACTTAAGGATAATGTATAAGAAAAGGTCAAGATGGTGTTGACATGGTGTTGAGTGAAGGTATTTAAGTCGCAAGGGGTGGGCAGGCTTTGTGTTGTGGTGGTGTTGAGATGTCAGGAAGTGGTGTAGACTGTAGAGAAAGGCTGAGGTGCTGGCGGTGTTGGCGTGGTGTTGAAGGAAGGAACTAGTGTTGCAAGAGGTGACTTTGCTTTGGGTCTGTTGTAGAGGTGTTGAAGATGTAAGAAAAACGTTTAAAGACTGAGGTGCTGTTTGGATGGTGTTGAAGGAAAAGGCTGGTGTTGCGGAGATGACTAGAGGTGTTGCAGGGGAAGAGAATTCAACACTCTCACTCTCTCTTTTGCCATATTCTCCTCCCCGAACCGTAACTAAAATAAAGGATCCTTACAACGTTGTTTCCCAGAGAGAGAGAGAGAGAGAGAGAGAGAGAGAGAGAGAGAGAGAGAGAGAGAGAGAGAGAGAGAGAGAGAGAGAGACCAATAGCGAAAGGATAAAACAACATTAGATAATAAATAAAGTCCAGCTGGAAAAAGACACGCTGGTCCATTAGAGGGAGGAGGAGGAGGAGGAGGAGGCGTAGAAGGAGGCAGACAAAAGAGGGAGGGAGGAAGAAGAAAGACAGAGGGGAGGAAGAAAATGGAAGAACACGAAGAATGGGAGGAAGAAAGGAACGTGAGATAATGAAAAGGAAGAACCGAAGGAAGAATGAGGAAAAGAAGGAGGAGGAATGTGAATAAATGATGATAGGAAGAATAGGAGTTAAAATTGAATGATCGAGAGAGAGAGAGAGAGAGAGAGAGAGAGAGAGAGAGAGAGAGAGAGAGAGAGAGAGAGAGAGAGAGAGAGAGAGAGAGAGAGATTAGATTTTTGCCGTGGGTATATTCGTATTTCTATTTTGACATGTGAAGTCTTACGTTACACACACACACACACACACACACACACACACACACACACACACACACACACACACACACACACACACACACACACACACACACACTATGAGGGTATTACGTAAAGCTATTTCATTTAAGTAGTCTTCATTTACATCACGAGAGCACGGCAGGATTATCTCGGAAAGTAATAATAAAATGTGTCTTGTTGCCATACTAGTCAAGGCTACTTTTCAATTACACACAGAAAAAAAAAAAATGAAAAGAAAAAATATATAGTTCAGATTTTAAAGGTACCTCGAATCCTCTTTTTAAAACCTCAGACTCGGGGGAAGAAAATAAAGGGCTAAACGTGTATCTTGTTAAGTGTGACTGATGGCTTGGGAGTTTGAGGTGGAGGGAAAAAAAGAAAAAAAATAAGAAAAAAATATTGCATCTAGCTCGTTACAGGTTGGAAAATCGTCAAGGGAATGCCGGGAATCAGACGGAGTAGCATTGGAAGTTCATATTGAAGGGAATGGACTCATAAGAAATGGTGGAATGGCTTTAAGTTCCCTATAATCCCACATTTTTTGCGTCTGTTTTTTTTTTTTTTTTTTTTTTGGCAAATTGCTTCCTTACAGTCAATGGAAGCCGTGTTATTTCCTCATTTCACAATTTGAGCAGTGCAGGGAGACCGAGGCTAAATGCTGGTGCCGGACATTAATTCTAGATGTTTATAGTAAGAGGGAGCGTTTTGGGTCTGGAGCTTACCAAAAGGCTATACAACAGGCCCAAGTATCTCAGTGGTGGCTCAGTGTGCAGTTCCTGGATAACATATATTGACACATTACCACGTTTTGGTTCGGGAGCTTACGAGAAAATAGCGGATATGGCCGAAGTATCTCAGTGGTGGCTCAGTGGTACACTCCTGGATGAAGATATATCGATACATTGTCTCGTTTTGGTTGGGCAGCATACGAAAAGACTGGAACTGGGCGTAAGATTGCGAACATAACAGAAAATGAACTCGTGAAAACAGAAAACGAAGAATGAAGAAGATTTTAGAGTTAGCCAAGTGGAAGTAGAGGAAGGAGATTAAATTACTAGTCTCCGTCGACAGTGAATGGACCAAGGGGAGATTAACATTAGCTGAGCCAGTAAAGAGTTGTGACACATGATTACCGGCACGACAAAGACGCCAGCTTAGCACACTTGGCGAGCAAAGGACCACTCATTCGGTTTATGCTGTCCTTGTGTTTGTAAAGACGAGTGTTACTGTGTTTTGTCAATTTGATATGTACTCGTTTAAGTGCACCGATTTTCATTTGTTTATTTTGTGTGTTATTGTGTGTGTTATTGTGTGTGTGTGTGTGTGTGTTATTAGTGTATTTTTTATCGTTTTTTTATTTGATTGATTTTTTGTATGTCCTTAATTCTGATTATTTGTTTCTTTTTGTTAAGTCTGATTCAATTATAATATTTGTATTACCATGACTTTTGCATAACCTATTCCACGGTGAATTACAACATTTTTTTGCGCCGATTCAGTCAAGAGGTTCTTTATTTTTATCCTCTTCCTTTATTACTGCCACAAATTAAGTAAAAAAGAAGAAGAAGAAAAAAAACATATATATTTCAACTTTATTTATTCTCTTCCTTTATTTATCCTCTTCCTTTATTTATCCTCTTTATTACTTCCTCCCCCCCCACACACACACCTTAATTTACATTTTTCTTATCCTCCTTCCGTATTGCTTCCCTTCTTGCCTTCTCCTACCTGACCTGCGCGCACCTGCCAGCGTGTACACACCTCAGTATTGCTAATTGCAGGGACATCCAAGCTTAATTGGAGAGTGTTCCAGGTAGGGAGGCGAGGCTCTTTACGGCAGCTCATTACCTAACTTTTCTCTCTCCATCTCTCTCTCTCTCTCTCTCTCTCTCTCTCTCTCTCTCTCTCTCTCGTTCTCGCTCTCTTTTCAGCATAATCATCCCTCCTTTCATTCTCTCTCTCTCTCTCTCTCTCTCTCTCTCTCTCTCTCTCTCTCTCTCTCTCTCTCTCTCTCTCTCTCTCTCTCTCTCTCTCTCTCTCTCTCTTTAGTCAAGCTTGTCTTACTGAATTTCCTCATTGTGAGAGAGAGAGAGAGAGAGAGAGAGAGAGAGAGAGAGAGAGAGAGAGAGAGAGAGAGAGAGAGAGAGAGAGAATTTACAGAATGGAATTACAAGAGACAGCGCGGCCCGGAAGGCGGAGGGAGAGTAATTAAGTGGAAGATGCAATGGTGGAGCATTTTGAAGACGGTGGAAATGTGGAAGAAGAAGAAGAGGAGGAGTAGGAGGAAGATAAGGAGGAGGAGGAGGAGTAGAGTCTTATTCCTTGTCTTTCCTATAGTCTGAATTTTATATTTTGTCTCTCTCTCTCTCTCTCTCTCTCTCTCTCTCTCTCTCTCTCTCTCTCTCTCTCTCTCTCTCTCTCTCTCTCTCTCATCGTCCTTTTACCTCTCAAATTCTTTCCCTTTCTGTCCTTTTCTTTCTCCGTCCTTCCTCCTCCTCTGTCTGTCTCTCCTCCTCCTCCTCCTTGTCGTCTCGTGCCTCCACCTTCTCCTTTCCTCCTTCAGCTGCCGACCACTTAGAAGGAGTATAATTTTCATTCCTTCAAGAGCACAGCATCGTAATACTAAGAGGCGACACTGCCTTTGTAAAGTGTTCATCGTCTCCACTTCAAGTGCCGAAGTGTTTTGGGAGTTCACAAGGACGGCGCGGCGCGAGTGAGAGAGAGAGAGAAAGAGAGAGAGAGAGCATCTGGCGTGAACTGTGTGTACGGATTTAGAAGTGGATGAAGAGATGATGGAAGTGACAGAACATAGAAATCAACTTATTTTATGAATTACGAATTTTTGTATGAACGTAGAGGCAGGAAAATTAAGAAAAGGTGGTAAATTGATGTGGGTTTATGTGAATTATGAAATGGAAATACAAATTTATAGGTAGACGAAGAGAAAAGGGAAAAAAGTAGAGATAAGATTGTGTGAAGTTTTTATGAATGTACAAGTTTAGAGTTAGAAAAGTGAAGAGAAAGTAGTAAATTGAAATATGCTTACGTATAAATTTAGAGGTAGAGGAAAAGATAACGGTAAAGAAAGAACGTAAAGATTAGCTGATTTGAACTTTCTTGAGGTAGGAAATTAAAGGAAAGATGGTAAATTAAAATAAACATATGAATTAGTATGGAATGAACGTACAAATTTAGAGGTAGAAGATAATTGAAAAGATAGATAAAAATTAGATTATGTGAACTTTTTTTTTATGAACGTGCAAATCTAGAGGCAGAAAATGAAAAAAAAAATAGGAAATTGAAATAAGCTTACATGAATCATCAGATGACTGTAGAAATTTAGAAGTAGGTAGATGACAATAATGAAAAATAAGATTACGTGCAGTATGAAATTAACATAAAAAATTAAAGAGAGAAAAATGTAGAGAACATAAAAGATACTATAAAGAAAAAGAGAAGATAATGGGAAGAAAAAGAAGAGAATAGGGAAGATAGTTGATGGAAGTAATGTCATGTCAACTATCACATGAAGGTACAAGTTTGGAGATAGAAAATAAATAAAGAAAATGGGGAAAAATAGTTAATACGTTAGCCAATGAAGGAAATAAGTTTGTTGTTGTTGTTGTTGTTGATGTTGTTGTTGTTGTTGTTTAAGGTAGCTATTAACCCTTTCAATCCTAGACAATTTTTCCCCCAATTACAATTTTTCAAGCTTATTTTTGTCCTACAGTCTTAAATAATTATGTAGCATAGGGAGAAAGAATAATAATCTCTTTTATTTTATTTTTTCCTCTGTCTCCCGCCAAATTATCTTTTTACTGTGCATGCTAACAGAAAGATGACCATTGCAGTGAACGGGTTAAGTCAAAGAAAGAGAAGGAAAGGAACGACAAGAGAATAAAGTGAAAAATAAAATATATATATTCCAGTGTGAGAGGAAGCTGGAAGAGTAAGATGATAGGGTTATTCAAGGAAATGATGGATGATTTGTGGACAAGGGAGAATTGAGTGAAAGGAGAAGCAAAACTTGAAAAAAAAAAAAAAAAGGTTCGGGAAAATTAATCTCGCTCGTGATAAAGGGGGAAAAAAGGTGGATTTCGTTCGTAAAAGGTGGAAAAAAAATGGATCTTGTCCGTGGAAAAGTGGAAAAAATGGATCTTGTTCGTAAAAAAAAGAAAAAATAGTCTTGTTCGTAAAAGTGGAAAAAAAAGAACTCGGTAAAATGTGTAAAAAATTATCATATTCGTAAAAAAAAAGTGAGAAAAATGGAAAAATATATATGTTCGTAGAGAGAGAGAGAGAGAGAGAGAGAGAGAGAGAGAGAGAGAGAGAGAGAGAGAGATTAAAGGAATTAGTAGAAAGAAGAGGTAGGGAGGTAGATGACATAATGACGAAGAGAGGAGGAGGAGGAGGAGGAGGAGGAACGTGACTCACCAGAAAGAAGAACAGAGAGAAGTAGATCATTAGAGGTTGTCTTTGGCGTGTCCTGGTAAACAGAGGTGGAGGCGTAATGACGAGGAGGAGGAGGAGGAGGAGGAGGAGGAGGAGGAGGAGGAGGAAAAAGATACAAAACCTCGACGTTCTTAATATGGTAAAGGAAGGAAACAGAGAGAGAGAGAGAGAGAGAGAGAGAGAGAGAGAGAGAGAGAGAGAGAGAGAGAGAGAGAGAGAGAGAGAGAGAGAGAGACTGTATTTCAATCATATACCTGAATTTCGTATGCATATAAAAATATCCATACATGTTTTATACTCAATACATTCCTTTATGCATCTCAGTTCGTCCTCTTTATTTTACGTATTTAATTTGGCTACGCTTCACATAATGTACTCTTTTATCTCGCAGTTTTCTCTTATATTTATGCAGGTTTTATTTATTCAATCTTTATTCTCGTGTTTATTTACTCTGCTCCGTGCTGTGTTTATTTACGTGTGTTGGAAATGATTTGCCTCCACGTGTGATGGTTTGCAAATATTGTCCCTCTTGAATATTTGAACACATGATGCTGTGCTTGGGCGCGTCAGAGAGAGAGAGAGAGAGGAGAGAGAGAGAGAGATTAAGCGACAGACAGACGGATAAATAGATAGGTAAATAGATAGATATAGACAGGCAGATAGATATATTGATAGGCAAACAGACAGACAGACGGACAGGTAGATAGATAGATAGATAGATAAATGGATGGATGGATAGATAGATAGATCGATAGATAGACAAAGATAAATAGAATGATAGATGAGTAGATAGATATACCGAGAGAGAGAGAGAGAGAGAGAGAGAGAGAGAGAGAGAGAGAGAGAGAGAGAGAGAGAGAGAGAGAGAGAGAGAGAGAGAGAGAGAGACCCCAAAAACAGTAGCCCAAACAAGGCCTGACCATTCCAACCACTGAACCCTAACGAGAGAGAGAGAGAGAGAGAGAGAGAGAGAGAGAGAGAGAGAGAGAGAGAGAGAGAGAGAGAGAGAGAGGCGCCATAACTCGACCTTAGCCAGCTTTTCTCGGCGTAACTTACTTGAAATGAGGACGGTGCATGGAACCAATTCCCGCCTTGGGGTTCGAATCCTGTTTGAAAAGGCTTGATACAGCTTCGTGTGGGACGCCCTTTGATGTCCGGTGAACCCTTCCGCGCCCAAAAGGAAGAGGAGGAGGAGGAGGAGGAATTGGCAGGAGGAGGAAGAGGGTGTAGATGAAAAGATTATGAAAGACAGAAAGGGAAAAAAATATTGATAAGGAATAGGAGGAAGAGAAGGAGGAGGAGGAGGAGGAGGAGGAGGAGAACCAGAAGGGTAAAGAGGGTATTGATGAAAAGATTGTCAGACAGAAAAGAAAAGCAAATTTGATAAGGAAAGTGATGGAGTTTGGGGAAGAGGAGAAGGAGAAGGAGAAGGAGAAAGAGGAGGAGGAAGGAAGAGTGTGCAAATGAAAAGATTGAGACAGAGAAAAATTGGTGAGGAAAATAGTAATATGAGGAAGAGCAGGAGAAAGAGGAAGGAAGAAGGTGGAAATGAAAAGATTGAGACAGAAAAAAGAAGAATTGGAAGGAAAGTGATACAGTTATGGAGAATAAGAGGAAGAGGAGGGAAGGGAGGAAGGAGAGACGAACGGAATGGAAATAAAGATAAAATAATAGACAGACAGAAATTTAAAAGGAAAAAAAAAAGGTAAAGAAAAAAACATTAAGCAAAGGTTTGTGTATACTGTGTGTGTGTGTGTGTGTGTGTGTGTGTAAGAAAAAAAAATAAGGGAAACTTCAAGAAGCCACCAGGCCTACACGTGGCAGTCCCCGTATGAAACCTGCCTACCTGTTTACACTATCATCCCAATCTACAAATTTGTCTAATCTTTTAAAGCTCCCTAATGACCCGGCACTAACAACCTGATTACTGAGTCCGTTCCATTTACCTACCACTCCATTTGAAAACCACTTGCTTCCTATGTCTTTCTTAAACCTAAATTTCTTTTAAGCTTAAACCCGTTATTTATTTTTCTATCATGATTACTGGTCCTGAGAATTGTGTGTGTGTGTGTGTGTGTGTGTGTGTGTGTGTGTGTGTGTGTGTGTGTGTGTGTGTGTGTAAGACAGTGACAGTGACAGTATTACCAATTCAATAAAAGGGAATCGTTATGCTTATAGGATTCTGTCGGCTTGTCAAAGGAAACACAAAAGAAGAACAAACAGCAGCTGACCTCTTGTCCTTTACCACTTCAAATATTTCTTCCACTTAAAAATCAACAAAAATAAAGTGTTCCTGTGTGTGTGTGTGTGTGTGTGTGTGTGTGTGTGTGTGTGTGTGTGTGTGTGTGTGTGTGTGTGTGTGTGTGTGTGTGTGTAAGGCGCTTGACAAGAGGACACAGGAGTTTGAAACCGAACTTGGATGACCAATTACTGTGGCGAGGATTGAGGGGAGGGTGGGGGTGGGGGGGTAATTGAAAGGGCGAAGTTGGAGAGGCAGCCTGAAGGGGAAGGATTAATGGCCGGTGTGCTGCAGAGGGCGTGGCATTTAGGAGCATTTTTAAGGTTGTGTGAAGGGCTACTTTAGGAGGGAGAGAGAGAGAGAGAGAGAGAGAGAGAGAGAGAGAGAGAGAGAGAGAGAGAGAGAGAGAGAGAGAGAGAGAGTATAAGTTTATCAAGGGCAAAATTTATAGTTAAATCTTACGGGACAATTTATCAGCTGTATTGTAAGACCCTGCCTGAAGTTATGCCTTGAAATTTGGAGTTGGGAATTCGTACGTTTTGATTCGATTTAGTTAGGTTAGGTTAAGTTAAGTTTGGTTAGGTTTGATTAGGTTTGGTTAGGTTAGGTTTGGTTAGGTTAGGTTTAGTTAGGTTAGGTTAAGTTAGGTTTGGTTAGGTTAGGTTAGGTTAGGTTAGGTTTGGTTAGGTTAGGTTAAGTTAGGTTAGGTTTGCTTAGGTTTGGTTAGGTTAGGTTAGGTTTGGTTAGGTTAAGTTAGGTTAGGTTAAGTTAAGTTTGGTTAGGTTAAGTTAAGTTTGGTTAGGTTAGGTTAAGTTAGGTTAGGTTTGCTTAGGTTTGGTTAGGTTAGGTTAGGTTTGGTTAGGTTAAGTTAGGTTAGGTTAAGTTAAGTTTGGTTAGGTTAAGTTAAGTTTGGTTAGGTTAGGTTAAGTTAGGTTAGGTTTGGTTAGGTTAGGTTTAGTTAGGTTAGGTTAAGTTAGGTTTGGTTAGGTTAGGTTAAATTAGGTTAGGTTGGGTTGAGTTAGGTTAGGTTAGGTTAGGTTAGTTTAATTTAGATTAGGACAGATTAGGTTTGGTTTGGTTAGGACAAGTTGTATTAGTTAAGGTTAGTTTGTTAAATTAGGTTTCGTTTCGTTTGGTTTGAACAGGTCTGGTTTGGTTTGATTAGGTTAGATTGGTTTCGTTAGGACAGGTCTGGTTTGGTTTGGTTAGGGAAGATTGCGTAGGTCAGTATGGATTAAGAAGTCAAGGCAGGGAA
The DNA here is from genome assembly GCF_035594125.1 of Scylla paramamosain. Taxonomy (NCBI): domain Eukaryota; kingdom Metazoa; phylum Arthropoda; class Malacostraca; order Decapoda; family Portunidae; genus Scylla; species Scylla paramamosain. The sequence goes on from NC_087185.1 coordinate 15,314,854, forward strand.
AGTACGAATGCCTCAGATGAATAAGATTACCTAGCCTGACTTAACAACAAAAACAGCTTTAGTGGTTTACGTTAGGTTACGTTAGGTTAGGTTAGGTTAGATTGGATTAGGTTACGTTAGATTAGGTTAGATTAGGTTAGGTTAGGTTGGATTAGGTTATGTTAGGTTAGGTTATGTTAGGTCAGGTTAGATTAGGTTAGGTTAGGTTAGATTAGATTAGATTAGGTTAGGTTAGGTTAGATTAGGTTAGGTTAGGTTCTTTGTGTGGTTAGGTTAGCTTAGGTTAGGTTAGGTTCTTTGTGTGGTTAGGTTAGGTTAGGTTACGTTAGATTAGGTTAGATTAGGTTACGTTAGATTAGATTAGGTTAGGTTAGGTTAGATTAGGTTAGGTTAGGTTCTTTGTGTGGTTAGGTTAGCTTAGGTTAGATTAGGTTCTTTGTGTTCCTTTTTATTCAGGTGCTTTGCTTAGTCAGATTCCCTTATTATTCAGTTTGATGCATATGTATTTAGTGGGTCATTTACAAAGCACCGTCCTATCTGTACTAGTTTCCAAATTAGGATAAAGGATTAGAACAGTACATGACTCCAGATAGCAGGAGGAGACTACATTAGAGTCTACCTGTTGAAACCAGTGCTCTTTATGGTATACCAGAGAGAGAGAGAGAGAGAGAGAGAGAGAGAGAGAGAGAGAGAGAGAGAGAGAGAGAGAGAGAGAGAGAGAGAGATTGCAATTAGACAGAATTAAATATGGATGTACTCGGAGAACAAGAGAAAGAGCGAGCGACCGAGCCAGAGAGAGAGAGAGAGAGAGAGAGAGAGAGAGAGAGAGAGAGAGAGAGAGAGAGAGAGAGAGAACGTACCTACCAAACAATCAAATAAACACACACAGAACAAAACAAAGCAAGAGGTAAAAAAATTATTTACGCACATAGAACAACGCAAATTGAGAGAGAGAGAGAGAGAGAGAGAGAGAGAGAGAGAGAGAGAGAGAGAGAGAGAGAGAGGGTTGACAAAGGGTTAATGTAGAAGTATCAAGAAGAGGAAGGGGTAAGGGGGTGATGGTACCAGGTAAGGGAGCTCAGGTGACGCAAGTAGCTTAAAGGGAAGGAGGAAGGGGGAAGGGGAAGGGGGAATAGGGAAGGGGAAGGGGGAGAGAGTGAGAGGAGAGAGTAAATGAGATCATATCAGAATGCCATTTTTGGAGAGTGAAGAAGCAGCGGTATTTTTGCTCTCTCTCTCTCTCTCTCTCTCTCTCTCTCTCTCTCTCTCTCTCTCTCTCTCTCTCTCTCTCTCTCTCTCTCTCTCTGTGTGTGTGTGTGAATGTGATTTTTATGCATTTTTCTTTCGTTTTTCTTGTTTTTTGTATTTATTTACGTGTGTATGTATTAGATTATTATTTTTTCACTGTCTTTCATTTTATTTTGTACTTTTTACTATACCTCCTGTTTTTTTTTTCTTGGTTTTATTTATTTTCCAGTTCGGTTTTCTTTCCATTTCTCTCTCTCTCTCTCTCTCTCTCTCTCTCTCTCTCTCTCTCTCTCTCTCTCTCTCTCTCTCTCTCTCTCTCTCTCTCTCTCTCTCTCTCTCTCTCTCTCTAATCGTATATAAGATTCACCTTTATATCCTTTCATATTCATATTTTCATAACTTTTTTTTTAGGTGCGTGCGTGTGTGTGTGTGTTCGTGTGTGCCGTCATCGCTGCCTTTTGTGGAGTGTGGGATTCTGCTGCTGCTGCTGCTGCTGCTGCTGCTGCTGCTGTCGAGACTTGTGGTACAGTTGCTGTTGTTTTTTGTTGTTGTGGTGGTGGTGGTGGTGATGATGGTGGTATTTTCTTCTTCTTCTTCTTCTTCTTCTTCTTCTTCTTCTTCTTCTTCTTCTTCTTCTTCTTCTTCTTCTTCTTCTTCTTCTTCTTCTTCTTCTTCTTCTTCTTCTTCTTCTTCTTCTTCTTCTTCTTCTTCTTCTTCTTCTTCTTCTTATTATTATTATTATTATTATTATTATTATTATTATTATTATTATTATTATTATTATTATTATTATTATTATTATTATTATCATTATTATTCGTCTTCATTGTTCTCGTCTTTTTCTTCTTTGTCTTTGTTTTTTTTTCGTCTGTCTTCTTCTTCTTCTTCTTCTTCTTCTTCTTCTTCTTCTTCTTTTATATCAGTAGCACTAGTTACAATATTTATTACATTTGCATACGTACCTTATAAGTTTCTCATTCATCTTCCCAGTGAATCTTGTCTTATATTTTTTTACACATCATTTATTATTTCCCACCTTTAAATAGACACCACATTTCCTCCTGTAAAAATAAATAAATAATACTAGTAATAATAGTAATATCACCTTAGACACACACACACACACACACACACACACACACGTCGCCACTACTACAGCAGCCTTCCACCACTACTTCCCAGCCAAGAGCGTCACAACGCACCCGTCTGATGCTCCCTGGATGACGCCCCGCATTAAAAGACTCATGCGTCAGCGGACCTGGGCGTTCCACTCCTGCCCGGTCCTTTACAGGAAACTAAGAAACAGAGTAATCAGGGAGATTAAGAATGCAAAGGCAAGCTATTACCCAGACAAGATACACCACCTCAAGCTGACCAACAACAGACAGTGGTACGCTAAGATCAAAGCTTTGTGTGGCTTACAAAAGCACACTTCATCCCTTCCTTGCACCTCACACCTTCCTGCTAATCTCGCGGCTCAGGAGATGAACGATCACTTTGCTGCTATCTGTCAAACCTTTCCTCCCCTCCACACCACTCCGCTTCCTGCCTATCTGCCCGCTCCCTCCCCTCCACACACTGTCCAGGCGATGGATGTTTTTAAGAGAATACTTAAATTTAAACCAAGATCCACCACACCCACTGACCTTCCTATAAAAATTTACAAGGAATTTGCTGTAGAGCTAGCAACACCGCTATGCTCCATAATAAACGCCTCACTCTCCCAACACTCTTGCCCCGCGGACTGGAAGACATCTTATGTCACTCCCATCCCCAAAACTTCCAGTCCTCAGTCACTCAATGACCTCAGGCCAGTCTCTATCACCCCCATCCCTAGCCTTATTTGTGAAGATTTTGTATATGACTGGGCATACACCAAAATTTGTAACACCGTGGATATCAGACAATTCGGAAATATTAAAGCCACCTCCACCTCACATTACCTGACCAGCTTCCTTGAATTCATCCACAGCCACCTGGACAAACGAAACACCTCTCTAGCTGTTGCTTTTGTCGACTTCAAAAAAGCCTTTGATCTAGTTGATCACACTGTTGTCATCAGCAAGGCAGTAAGTCTGGGTCTCCTCCTAATCTGATAGCGTGGCTAGCCGACTTCCTCACAGGGAGACGTCAGGCCGTTCGCTATCAGGGCTCTGTCTCTAATTTCCAACAGCTGACATGTGGTGTCCCCCAGGGGACCAAGATGGGTCCTCTATGCTTCCTCCTCCTCATCAACGACGCCCTCACCGACACCCCCCATCGCTGGAAGTATGTGGACGACTGCACCGTGGGCGTCCCAGTTTCCAACAAGAACCCGGACTACTCGCCACTGCAAGCAATTCTGGAGCGACTGCAGACGTGGACAGAGGAGAGCAGGATGACCATCAACCACAGCAAAACTGTGGTGATGCATTTCTGTACCTCCTCTGTACCAGTGCCCTCCCCGGCTCACAGTGGGCCCTCACCCCCTCCAGGTGGTCCAATGTGCCAAGCTTCTCGGAGTCACGGTGGACGACCAGCTGACCTGGAAGCAGCATGTCGCCAGCACCGTGAGATCAGCTACCTACAGGCTGTACATGCTGCGCAGACTCAGGTCGCTGGGGACGCCGACAGATGAGTTAAGGGGGGTGTACCTCACCTTCATCCTCCCCAAACTCATGTACGCCTCCCCAGTGTGGTCCTCCTCCCTCACACACACTCAACAGCTACAGCTAGAGAGTGTGCAGAAAAGGGCGTGCAGGGTCATCCTTGGCCCTGCATACACCACCTATGAAGAAGCCCTGACCACCCTGAGTCTGTCCAGAATATCCACCAGGCACCGAGAGGCTCTGGAGAAGTTTGGGAAGGGACTACTGCATCATCCGCGTCTCAGAGACATGCTGCCGCCCGACGCGCCTCGCCCTGTCCGTGCCACCAGACACCACAACAAAATAACGCCCCTGAAGGCGCCGCGCACGGACCGGTACAGACTCAGTGCGATTCCCACCATGGTGCGAGCCATCAATCGATAGTATTTCCCTCCTAGATTAGTCTTACCGTTAGGATTAATGTTAAGTTTTTCCCCATCCCCTATGTACATTTTCAGTTTGTCAACTGCCTAAATAATAAACCGTTTATTATTATTATTATTATTATTACACACACACACACACACACACACACACACACACACACACACACACACACACACACACACACCCTTCTGTTTTCGTCCCCAGTGACTTGCCAAGCGAAGTTTAAACACCCCAGGACGCTCCCAATGGCGGGGGAGGTCACTTGAAGCCATGCATGCAAAGGTGTGGCCGCTGGGTGCCCGGGGGGGTGGTGGTGGAGGGAGTTGGGGAGGTGACTAGGAAGTGGGGTGGAAGCAAAATCATAGGGAGAAGAGTCGTGTGAGTAGAGATTGAGGTGCTAATGGCATTGTGGGGGTGATGGAGGTGAGGGGAGTGGAAGGGGAGGATGTGTGATAGAATGGTGAGAGGAAGGGAAGGATGTAAATGTGGAGGGAATGGGAGATAGAGATAGGGAAGGCTAAGGGAATGGGATGGTGAAAGAATGATGGTGAGAGGAAGGGAATGAAATGAGAGAGAAAGACAAAAGGAAAAATAAATTGAGTGATCAACAAAAGAAGGAAAGTAAGAGAGGTTGAAGAAATGGAAAGGGAAACAGGAGAATTACTAAAGGAAGGGAGTGAAAGATGGAAAAAACGAAAGGAAAGGAATAGAGAAAGATAGAGAAAAGGAAGACAAGAGGCAGAAATGGAAACTGAAAGAGGAGGAGGAGAGTAAGGAAGAAGAAAAGGGGAAGAAGTCAAGAAATTACTGTGAAAGGTGAGTGAAGGAAAGAAATGAATAAATAAAGAAGATATAACAGGAAGGAGATGAAGAGAGAGAGAGAGAGAGAGAGAGAGAGAGAGAGAGAGAGAGAGAGAGAGAGAGAGAGAGAGAGAGAGAGAGAGAGAGAGAGAGAGAGAGAGAGAGAGAGAGAGACACGTGGCTGTACAAATAAAAGAAGGGAAGGGAAAGGAGAAAAGGAGAGTGAGAAGAGAAATAGGACAAAGGAAGAGAGGGAGAAGAAAGGACTCTATTTACAGGACAAAAAGTCTTCAGAGATGCAATGGTGAAGAGAGGGACTGCTACCTTTGCCTAATTACAGGTGGACCCTTACCTGGCCAGAGAGGGAGGGGGAGAAGGCAGGGAATGGGGTGGAGAAGAAGCAGGAAGGGGAAGATGACGGGATGGGAGGGAGAGAAGAGAAGGAATGGTGGTGTTAGGATGTGGAGGGGAAATGGGAGAGGGAGGGAAAAAGGGTGGAAGAGAGGGGGAGAGGGAGGAAAAAGGAGTGGCAGAGAAGGAGGGAAAGGAAGAAAGATGGAAGAGGAAGCGATAAATGGAGGGAAAAGAAGTGTGAAAGAGGAGAGAGAGAGAGAGAGAGAGAGAGAGAGAGAGAGAGAGAGAGAGAGAGAGAGAGAGAGAGAGAGAGAGAGAGAGAGAGAAGGATGAAAGAGGAGGGTGTTGTCCTATAATGCAGAGATGGGAGGAGAAAGGAGGGAGGAAGAAGAGGAGGAGGAGGAGATGGGAGGTAAGGCAAGGAAGGAGGAGAAGGAGGAGGATACTAAGGAGGAAGAAGAGGAGGAGGAGAAGGGAAGAAATATACAAAGGAAAACAAAACAGCAACAAACATTGACGCCTTTACTAAACTGGCTAGCTTTTCCAGACTAGGAGGTAAAGGAGTAAAGAGGAGGAAGAGGAGGAGTGGGCGTTGTCCTTCACTAAATTTGTCACTAATACCTTCCTGAAGATGATGTCCAGAATCTTCACTTAATCATCTGTTTCCTTCTCTATACCTTTCTTAACCCTTTACCTGCACGTTCCCCACTTGTAATGGCGCTGGCTGGAAGGTTTATATTACGTGATGATAAACCTTCTCTTGACCTAAAGTTTCCCTCTTCTACACTCACTCTACTTGTATCTATCTATATGTTCCCCACTCGTTGGAAGGTGCTATTCTCTTCACTTTCATTCTTGCTAACTCCTCTATATACGTTCACCACTCGTAATGGCCCTGGCTGGGTGGTAAACTGTGTGTGTGTGCGTGTGTGTGTGTGCGTTTGCCTTATTTATTTGTATCTACCAGTGTTGTGTCATCTGCAAAACAGCAATTCATTCACACACCAATCCTCATTCTCTCGTTACCAGACCAACTCCTTCAACCAGCATCCGACCACTCACCTCTCCTCCCTCGCCTCACCCCGCCACACCCCCCACTACACCACTGCCTGAGGATTTATTTGTTGCTGTCTTTGTTCGGTGAAATTGTCGAGTTACGCAAATGAAGGAACATGTGTCGGACTCTTGTTGGTACAGGAGAGTGTTGGAACTTGTGAATAAATGAACTGGTTAACTTTTTTTTTTTTTTTTTTTTTTTTGCAATTTTTTTTTTTTTTTTTTTTGCAATCCTATCTTGTTTTGCTGTTTTGGGAGCGGCAACTATGAATCTCTCTCTCTCTCTCTCTCTCTCTCTCTCTCTCTCTCTCTCTCTCTCTCTCTCTCTCTCTCTCTCTCTCTCTCTCTCTCTCTCTCTCTCTCTCTCTCTCTCTCTCTCTCTCTCTCTCTCTCTCGGTGAAAATGAGAAGGTGAAGCCTGTTACAAACCGAAGCACAAGGCCAGTAATCACACCTGCCATTATTAACTCTTGTGTATCGAGGCACAGGTGAAATTAGGCGCATTGGAAGTACTCGCTGATAACATTAACGTCATAACGAGCCACTCCGAATGAAAGGCCCATTAAGTGAACAGGTACTTGGATGCAGTGATTGGTGTAATTAAGCCTATTATTATATCGCAGAGTGGTTAGGGAAAAGCAAGGGGTTGGTCTTTTAATTAATCATGCAGATGGTAATAAGATACATGAACAGGTGATGAGTTAACAATAATGAAGACTTTTTTCCTGTATTTTCCTTCTCAATCTCGTTTTTTTTTTCCTGGTATTTTTTCCCCATGACCTTCAGATATTGACTTCCCTGCTTTTCCTCTCTCTCTCTCTCTCTCTCTCTCTCTCTCTCTCTCTCTCTCTCTCTCTCTCTCTCTCTCTCTCTCTCTCTCTCTCTCTCTCTCTCTCTCTCTCTCTCTCTCTCTCTCTCTCTCTCTCTCTCTCTCTCTCTCTCGTATTGGAGTGGAAAGGAATAGCAGAGAAACGTGATGAGAAAGCGAGAGAGAGAGAGAGAGAGAGAGAGAGAGAGAGAGAGAGAGAGAGAGAGAGAGAGAGAGAGAGAGAGAGAGAGAATAAACAATAAAGAATGAAGGATATATTACGGTGGACGAAAGTAACGAGAAAGTGGATGAGAGAGAGAGAGAGAGAGAGAGAGAGAGAGAGAGAGAGAGAGAGAGAGAGAGAGAGAGAGAGAGAGAGAGAGAGAATTATAGACCGGATGACTTTAGTGAACGATACATGAAGTGCAAATATATTAAGAAGATCAGGAAGAGGCAGATGAGAGAAGAAGAGGAGGAGGAGGAGGAGGAAGAGGAGGAGATGGAAGATAAAACAGGCGGTAGGTGTTCGAGGAATGACAGAAAGAAGAGGAAAGAAGAGGAAGGAAGAGGAAGATTAACATTTAGATAAAGACTCTTGGGTGGAGAGGAAGAGGGTGACTAGACCGGTTAAGGCGTAATGGAAGAGGAAGAAGAGGAGGAGGAGGAGGAGGAGGAGGAGGAAGATGATCACAAAGAAAAAGCAAATTGGATTATAACCTCAACAAAAGTGTTTTTCTCGATTCCATTGTGGAGTGTTTTATTATTTTGCAGCTGAGAGAGAGAGAGAGAGAGAGAGAGAGAGAGAGAGAGAGAGAGAGAGAGAGAGAGAGAGAGAGAGAGAGATATCAGGATAGCAAATAGGAAAGCAAGATTGAAAAAAGAGATGAAAAAGTACCAGAGAGAGAGAGAGAGAGAGAGAGAGAGAGAGAGAGGCCCAGAACATAGAATCAATCAGACTCCCATTATAGTCAGTGTGGAAGAACCAGATGAACACAGGAACAAACACAATCCAAACCTTTTTTTATTTCGTTCCCTGCCATTGTTTACCTGCACATCTCCCCCTCCTGCCGCCCTACCTGTGCACATTTAATTACGGGAATATTGGAGCCACCGAGGGAACAGGTAGCGCAAGGGATGGCTGTGGCTTTGGTGGTGGTGGTGGTGGTGGTTGTGGTAGTAGCAGTGTCTAGGGGACAAGCTGTAGTTTGTTCTTAAGTCTTGACTATTTTTCGGGTTTCTGTCAGTCACTGCGATAACGAGGTGGAAGTAGACTGATAAGGAAGATTTTTTTTATTGCAAGAGATGATGATAGGAGGAGGAAGAGGAGGATGAAAGAGGAACAGGGGGAAATGTAATGATGAGAAGGTAGAGACTGATAAAAGAGAATATGTATATAGAAAATGGTGATAGAAGACAAGGAAGATGCGGGGAAAGCTTAGATATAAAGGAAGAAGATAAATACGAAAGAGGAAGAGGAAGAAATTGGTGATGATGAGAAGATAGAGATTGATTGATATAGGAAGGGAAAATGGTAGAAGGTAAGGGATATGCAAGGAAGAACACAGAGATAATTATGATAAAGGAAGAGAAAGAAGGTACATATTAAACAATCATAATAAGAAGAAATGAATAAATTGATAAAGACAGACACAGAAAGAACGAAAGAGATATTGGAAGGAAGACATGGAAAATACGAATAAAACTTACACTTACGAAGAAGAAGAAGAAAGAGACAGAGAGGACAGAGGAAGAGTAAGAAAGACGCATAAAAATTTAGTCTTGCACGGAATGAAGAAATAATGAAGACAGTAGGTGAAAAAAGAAAATATAGCAAATATCTAATCATGCACCAAAGAAGAAAATAAATAAAAAAGTAAAGGAATATGAGGAAATACGAGTTAGGCAATCATACAGTGGAGAAAATCAAAACAGCGTGGTCACAAGAACAACACCGAGTCTCAAGTGTGTACAAGTGAACGAGAGGAAGAATCACTAGCGAATATTACTTAGACAAGAAAGAAATACGAATAAAACAAAAATACAGGGAAGAAATCTACAAATTAACAGTCGTAGAAGGTAAGAAAAGCATGAAAATTGAAGGTTGTAAGAAAGAACGAGGAAGAAATAAGGATTTGACAGGAATATAAGAAATAACTAGGAGAAAAGAAACAAAAACAATAAATATTAGGAAGGAATGCAAATTAACAGTCAAGCGAGGTAAGAAAGCCATGGAAACTGAAGGTTGTAAATAAGAACGAGGAACAAAACGAGACTTAGCAACACAAGGAAGAGAAGAAACGCAGCGAAAGTTACTCAGACAAGGAAGAAATACGAGTAAAACAATAATAAAACGAACAAATATACAAATTAACAGCCATGCAAGGTTGGAAAAGCATGAAAACTGAAGGTTGTAAATAAGAACGAAGAACAAAATGAAGGTTAAACAGCAACACACGGAAGAGAAGAAACACAAGAAACATAAAAAAAAGAAGAAAAAAGCAATAATACAACAAAGAAATGCAGATTAACAGCCATGGAAAGTAAGAAAAGCATAAGAACAAGGAAGAAATGAAAGTTAAACAGGAACACACGAAGGAATTGCGAGTCAAACAGCCAGGCAGGGAGGAACTACCCGTCAGCCAATCATGGGAGGAAGAACACCGTCACAACTCACATCTAAGAACGAATAAAAGCGAGAAAAACACGGAGAGAGAAGGAAATGCAAGCTGTTGGCGGACATAAGAGGAACAGAAGCGAATAAAACACAGTCATAAGGAGACGAGCTTAGAAATTCGCATATAAGAGAGAAAGGAATGTGAGAAAAACACGAAGATGAGGAAGAAATGCAAGGACACAATCAGACGAGGAAGAGTATAAGTTAACACAGAAGAAAACGAGGTTACGAGTCTCGGGTATAAGAGAAGGAGGAAGAAAATAAGAAAATGAAGCGAGAAATTGACACATGGTAGAGGACGAAGGCGGTGTAGGGAGGAGAGGAGGAGGAGGAGGAAGGGAGAGGACAGAGGGAATAATAGGAAGTGTCTTGAGAGGAAGAAAAAGAGGACGTGGATTTAAAATTTGTTACTGATAATGGCATACTATTTTATTTAACCGACTGTAGTTCTAGTTAAAAAATAAATAAATAAATAAACGTAATGTGGTATAATAATAATGACAAGCAATTATATTAGTCATACCTCACAGAGACAATTTAAACAAAAACTTAAACTCCTAATCAAAAAAAATATATACATATGAATAGTGTTATATAATGAAAATAACACCAACTACAGCATTAACCAACCATTAAAACAACAAACGAAATGAATTTTTAACCCATTTGACGTCGAGTGAAATAAATCAAGCAGGCTGGACGTACATAAATACAGCTTGGCCAGGATTACCGTCACACTTTGAGGAGAAAAACCGGCCATAGATTTGAGGTCACATCCTTGGTCGGGGCGAGAGACAGAGTAGGGGACGAGGAAGGCGAGATAACGAAGCATGTTAGGAGACGAGGAGCAGGGCAGGGCAGGGGACGTAGGAGCTCAGAAGGGGAGGGATGTGAAACTACTTCTCTCAGACTTAGAAAACAGACATATTTATAAGGATGACACAGGAGCGGGGGAGGGAGAGGGAGAGGGAGGGAACTTAACATAATGGAAGAGAGGAGACATGACAGTATAATGATGATAGGATAGCATAATGGGGAGAAAAGGACGAAGGTAATGGGGAAATAGGAGGAAATAACGTAATGGGAAGGGAAAAAGGAAAAGGGGTATGAAATTTAAGAATAAAAGGATGGGAAATTATGAGAAAAAGAAGAAAATGAAAAGAATCGAGAAAAGAACATGAAGGGAGGAGGTAGAATGATAGATAGCAATAGAGGGAAGATAAAGAAGAGCTCAAAGGGAAGAGGGAATGAACGATAGATGGAGATAAATAAAAGTAAATGATAAATAGATAAGAGGGAATAAATATGAGGAAATAAATATGAGGAGGGAAAGGTAAGTGGGGCAGGGGGGTTAATATCAAGTAGGGGAAGGGTGGGAAGGGTTGGGGGGTGTCACCTGGAGGTCTTCATCAGGGGAGGGGAAGGGGGAAGGTGGGTGTACCTGTAATTATTGTGTCACCTGAGGCTAAAAGGAGACCAGATCCCTTATGTGGAGAGAGAGAGAGAGAGAGAGAGAGAGAGAGAGAGAGAGAGAGAGAGAGAGAGAGAGAGAGAGAGAGAGAGAGAGAGAGAGAGAACCCTTTGTATTTATTTTGTCTTTGTGTTGAATCATAAATATAAAACAAAAGGTGTGAATGTGTGTGTGTGTGTGTGTGTGTGTGTGTGTGTGTGTGTGTGTGTGTGTGTGTGCGTACAGTATTTATATGTATTAGGAGCCCCATAGCAAACACACACACACACACACACACACACACACACACACACACACACACACACACACACACACACACACACACTTGTCACCGTCACCTTATTCATGTAAATATAACACATTGCATTTGAAGAAAGAAAAGAAAACGGAGAAGTGTTGACAGAGCTAAGAGAGAGAGAGAGAGAGAGAGAGAGAGAGAGAGAGAGAGAGAGAGAGAGAGAGAGAGAGAGAGAGTTAATTTATATGCAGAAGAAATAATGTATCCAATAATAGTAAAGAAAAATAATTGTACTGCTTGGGGTGGGGAGAGAGAGAGAGAGAGAGAGAGAGAGAGAGAGAGAGAGAGAGAGAGAGAGAGAGAGAGAGAGAGAGAGAGAGAGAGCATAAATCATACTATCTAACACGTATAACTAAATGATGCTTAAGGAAGTAAAAAAAAATATCATAGAGTAAATAAATCAAACTTAAGGTAATATTTCACGTCAATGAAGGGAATTGAAGAGAATTTAAGAGGGTTAAATGAACCTAGAGAGAGAGAGAGAGAGAGAGAGAGAGAGAGAGAGAGAGAGAGAGAGAGAGAGAGAGAGAGCTTAATTGCCTAAACTAACATAAAACAATAATTTGATGACTAAACGAAAAAAAAAAAGAAACTGAGTGTTGTGAATAATGACACTACAAATACTGATAATAAAGTTGATATTAGTAGTAGTGGTGGTGGTGGTGGTGGTGGTGGTGGTGGTGGTGGTTACAGTGATAGTTGTAGTAGTAGTTGTTTTTGTTGTAGTAGTAACAACAACAACAATTAGTACTACTACTACTACTACTACTACTACTACTACTACTACTACTACTACTACTACTACTACTACTACTACTACTACTACCACTAAACTGCGTGATGTTACTTTTTATTGTCAATATTGAATTATTTACTTCTTTCTCGTGATAAAATACAAAGAAAATAAAAACTTGACTCGAAAATTACATAAAAAATCAGTTTGTAATTTTAAAACGAATAGATCTGTTATTCTTTTTATTGTATTTATTTATTTATTTATTTATTTATTTATTTACCTTTTTCATGATAAAATAATGAGAAAATAAGTCTGACTCGAGAAATGCATAGAAAATCAATCTATTCGTAATTTTCAACACTTATAGACCTATGTAGTGTGATTGTTAGGCTGACGATGGCACCACGAGGAAGAGGAGAAGGCCTATTTGTGAGGGACGAGTGTGATAAAGAAAAGTTTTTAGGCCTAGTCGTGGCAGGAGGAGGACTGATAGAGAGAGAGAGAGAGAGAGAGAGAGAGAGAGAGAGAGAGAGAGAGAGAGAGAGAGAGAGAGAGAGAGAGAGAGAGAGAGAAGAATGGATGACAGGAGACATATGGGGTCATCCAGAGAGAGAGAGAGAGAGAGAGAGAGAGAGAGAGAGAGAGAGAGAGAGAGAGAGAGAGAGAGAGAGAGAGAATGTCATAAGGGGTAATAAAAGAAGAAAAAATCACGACAGGGAAATAGAGAGAGAGAGAGAGAGAGAGAGAGAGAGAGAGAGAGAGAGAGAGAGAGAGAGAGAGAGAGAGAGAGAGAGAGAGAGCAATAAGAGGGGAACCAGGAAAGCGAGGCAAAAGAGAGGTGTAGTCATGAATGAAAAAGGAAGAAGAGGAGAAGGAAGAAGAAGAAGAAGGAAGAAGAAGAGAAAGACGGCAGAAGAGGAATGATGCCTAACGAAATGGAGACGTAAAAGGAGGATAAATGGAGATAGGAAAAGGAAGAACGAAGAGAAGGAGGAGGAGGGGGACGAGGAGGAGAAAAACAAGAATGATTTGAAGGCGAAGGCGGAAACGAAAAAAGAAAAGAAAGTAAAGGATTTGGAGAAAAATGGAGAGGAAGGAGGAGGAGGAGGAGGGAGGAAGGAAGGAAGGAAGGAAGGAAGGAAGGAAGGAAGGAAAAGTGCCATGAATGTGTTATGAAGGTCAGTTGCTGAGCCTGAGTGCTCCAGAGAGAGAGAGAGAGAGAGAGAGAGAGAGAGAGAGAGAGAGAGAGAGAGAGAGACTTGTAGATTGATAGATAGACAGATAGATAGACAGAACAGATAAATAGACTTGAGTCAGACAGATAAACTTGTAAATAGATAGACAGATAGACAGACTCGTAGACTTAGATAGATAGATAAACAGACAGATGCATATACAAACAGCAGACAAACAGATTAACAAACAGAAAAACACTTATAGTTCAATACAAATAATTAAATATTATTATTACGAGTCCTTTTCAAAAATAACACTTCGGATGAATCGCAGGAGGACATAAGCAAGGTGATTAAAGCAAAGAAGAGAAGAAAATACGAGGATAAAAAGGAAAGAGGAGGCAATACGATAGAACAAAAATTATATGAGATTGCACTGAGATAATTAGCAGGTCGTGAAAAAGAGATGAAGAAAAATTATAAAGAAAGAGAGAGAGATAGGAAAGGTTTAATCGGAAGTGCACGATAACAGAGAGAAAGAGAGAGAGAGAGAGAGAGAGAGAGAGAGAGAGAGAGAGAGAGAGAGAGAGAGAGAGAGAGAGAGAGAGGCTATACAGACGGTCATTAGTGCATATATAGAAAAAAAAACGAAAAAAAAAACAAGGAAAATTGAAAATAAAAGGAAGAGAAGGAAAAGAATAGAGATGAAAAGGAAAAGAAATAGAAGATGAAAAGAAGGGAAATGAAAAAGGAATAGAAAGAAAAAGGAGAAAAAAATTAGAAAGACAAAGCTTAATAGGAGTCATAATAGTTCAGAGAGAGAGAGAGAGAGAGAGAGAGAGAGAGAGAGAGAGAGAGAGAGAGAGAGAGAGAGAGAGAGAGACTATGCAGGGACCCATTACAGCAGATGCACAACACTTCCAATGATGCAAAATGGTGAAGCTACAGATATTGAATAGAGGTAAACATTGACAGGGAATTAAACCAAACGTCTGTGTAATTATTGAGAGAGAGAGAGAGAGAGAGAGAGAGAGAGAGAGAGAGAGAGAGAGAGAGAGAGAGAGAGAGAGAGAGAGTTATTTGAAGGTAGTGCAGTTAAATTGAATGAGGTTGGGGGGAGGGTAAGGAAGGGAAGGGGGTGATTATAAATTTGGGAGAAGGTAGGTGAAGGGAAACTAGCATCCCTCTCCCCTCTCCCCGCTCCCTCCCCACTCACTACAGCCCCCGGAAGACATAACTCAGCCCCTCCCCGACCTCCCCCGTTCCCGCTTCCCCATTTGCCCCTTAAATGGCCTTATTACTTGTCTTAGCCCCTCACTCATCCCTCTCGTCTCTCCCATTAACAAGTCTCTCCATTTTCCTCTTCCTTCTCTTCTTCCTTCTTTTCATTCTCTTCTTCCTTCTCTTCCTTCTCTTTTTCCCTTAATTTTCTTCCCTTTCCTCTCCATTCTCCTCTTCCTTCTCTTCTTCCTTCTCTTCCTTGCTCCTTATATTCTCAGTTCATTCTCTTGTTTCTTTCTGCAGTTCCTTTTTTTTTCCTATTCTTTTCCTCTGTTCCCCTGATTTTCTTTTGTTTTCCTTATTTATCTCGTTTTCTTTCCTCCTTTTTTCGCTTCTTTCCTCTCTCCTCTTTTCTCTTTGTGTAGTTTATCGTCATTTTTTCTCTCCTGTCTCTCTGTCTCTCTTCCTCTCTATTTTATTTCCTCTCTCTCTTCCTCTTTCTCTTTCTCCTCATCTTCCCTTTCTCTTTCACGTTCTCTTCTCTTCCCCCATCTCCTCTTCTGCCTCTCCTATCATCTTCCCTTCCCCTCACTCTCCTCCTCTTCTGTATCCCATTTCCCCTCTCCTCCTCCGTTTCCTCCTCCTATATCTTCTCTCCCCCTCGCTCTCCTCTTCTTCGTCTCCACTTACCTCCTTCTTCTTCTCTTTCTTTTTTCTTTTTCTTTTTTCTTTTTTATGAATCTCAGGTTTGTTTGTTTACGAAGTAGAAACAAAACACACAAACAAGGAAGTGAAGGGGAAATTAAAGATGAATGAAGGGAGGAGTGATAAGAGGGGAGAGAAGGGAAGGAAGGAAGGAAGGAAGGGAGGGGGAGGGCAGTAGCAGGAGAAGGGAAAGGAATGGGGAGGGAGGGAGAGGAAAGAGAGAGAAGAAATGTTGGTTGTGGATGAGGGGAAACGAGAGAGAGAGAGAGAGAGAGAGAGAGAGAGAGAGAGAGAGAGAGAGAGAGAGAGAGAGAGAGAGAGAGAGACGAAAATAACAAAAAAAGAAGCGAGAGAAGTTGGTAAGGAAGAGGAAAGGAGGGGAAACAAGAGAGAGAGAGAGAGAGAGAGAGAGAGAGAGAGAGAGAGAGAGAGAGAGAGAGAGAGAGAGAGAGAGAAGGGTTTGGGAAAGGAAAGAGGGAACAGGGGATGAAAGTGAGGGGAGAGGAAGGGTAAAAACTGAGAGGAAACAGAAGGAATGTGCTGTTTTGGTAACCTTGTCGTGTGAATCCCTTAAAAGGTAAAAGGAAAGAGAGAGAGAGAGAGAGAGAGAGAGAGAGAGAGAGAGAGAGAGAGAGAGAGAGAGAGAGAGAGAGAGAGAGAGTAGGCAACAGGATTAGAAAAGGAGGAAAAAGATAAAGGGAAAAAAGGGAAGAAAATGGAAGAGGAGAGGAGTGTGATAGTGTATAATTTTTCCTTCCTCCTCCTCCTCCTCCTCCTCCTCCTCCTCCTCCTCCTCCTCCTCCTCCTTCATGACATCATTTATCTCTTCCACGTTTCCTCCTACATTCCCAAAACCTCCTCCATCTCTCTATCTCCTTTGCATTATTCTCTCCTCCTCCTCCTCCTCCTCCTCCTCCTCCTCCTCCTCCTCCTCCTCCTCCTCCTCTATTTTTCACTTTTATTATGATTCCTCTTCATCACGTCCTGTTTCCTCTTCATCTCTTTCCTCCATCTCTCTTCCTCTGTTCCCTCCCTACTTTCGTTATGGTCATCCTCCTCCTCCTCCTCCTCCTCCTCCTCCTCCTCCTCCTCCTCCTCCTCCTCCTCCTCCTCTTCTTCCTCCTCCTCCTCCTTCGTCGTCACCACGTGTTAAACATTGGAAGGTCTTTGTTTTGAGGCGCGGGAGGAGGAGGAGGAGGAGGAGGAGAGACGCCGGAGGGAAGGAAGGAGGGAGTTGGCGTGGTGTCCTC